>NW_025725361.1:0-34221 GCF_021461395.2 Schistocerca americana | reverse complement strand
CTTGCCAGCCTTCTTGGCGGCCTTCCCGCTAGTCTTGGGCGGCATCTCGAACCAACGTACGGCAGCAGCAACACCAGTAGCAAGCGCTCCGCTCTAGTCAGCGTCTCCCCACACAGTGGCACCCGCCGCCAGCCGCCGCCGCACCTTTACCAGCTCGCCCTGTTGCGGCCGCCGACCAATGGGGCGCGCGCGCGCAACCGGCCGCCGCACCCGAGCCCATAAAGCACCCCCACCCCGGCTGCGCCGGCACGCACTCCGCTGCTCGACTCGCTGCCGCCTCGCACCGGTCGTTTTCGTTTCCGTTTCGTGTGCACCGTCGCTAGCCCATCGCCATGTCCGGACGCGGAAAGGGAGGCAAAGTCAAGGGCAAGTCAAAGTCCCCGCTCAAGCAGGGCTGGGCTCCAGTTCCCGGTCGGCAGAATCCACCGCCTCCTGCGCAAGGGAAACTACGCAGAGCGCGTCGGCGCCGGGGCGCCCGTCTACCTCGCCGCCGTCATGGAGTACCTCGCGGCTGAGGTGCTCGAGCTGGCCGGAAACGCGGCCCGCGACAACAAGAAGACGCGCATCATCCCGCGCCACCTGCAGCTTGCCATCCGCAACGACGAGGAGCTCAACAAGCTCCTGTCGGGCGTCACCATCGCACAGGGTGGTGTCCTGCCCAACATCCAGGCCGTCCTGCTGCCAAAGAAGACCGAGAAGAAGGCCTAAAGGAGGCCAGGCAATCGCAGCGCCGCGTGCTCCCCTGCACGCAACGCGCTTTGCCGGCTCGGCTCGGCCCACAACAATCGGCCCTTTTCAGGGCCACCACACAACCTACGTCCAAAGCAAAATTTCAGTCGTCCTCGCCGCACCTTGTTTTGTTGTTTTAACTTTGCACTTTCACAGCACAGCCGCCGCCGGCGCACGTCCGCCATCTTGTCGTCCACACAGCCCGTGTGGCCCAACACACACACACACACACACACACATTTTGCACGGTCGCAGTCGCCTTCCAAACGACAACGGCAGCAATAATGACCATTGTTAAAGGGAGGCGTGTCGACACACCGCCCTCCACTCCGCGCGCAACGGCCGTCGACACGAACGAAACAAACAGCTGATCCGGCCGCCTATGCCCACACGCCTTGCCTCGGAAAACCCCAACGCCGCCGCAAACACACAGAGCCAAACCACGCAAGCAAATAATCACCGCCTCTCGCACAACAACACACAGCCCGCCATCTCCATCGCGATCGATACAAAGACACACAATAACAAACACAAACGAAGCAGCTCCACTCTCACACACACACAGCCAGCCACATGACACGTTTCCTTTCCTTCTCCCCTCCCAGTCACAATCACGTCGCTCAAACGGAAAGAAACAAACAAACAACACACGCAGCAACAACACAGACTCTTTCGCACTTTTCAACTTCCGAACAGTGTGGTGGCCCTGAAAAGGGCCGTTTTCTAGTCTCTCCCACCCACAAGCACGGCCGCGGGAAGGCCAGCGCCCGCTGCGACGCAGCCTAACCGCCGAAACCGTACAGGGTGCGCCCCTGCCTCTTCAGGGCGTACACCACGTCCATGGCCGTCACAGTCTTGCGCTTGGCGTGCTCAGTGTACGTCACCGCGTCGCGGATCACGTTCTCCAGGAACACCTTCAGCACCCCGCGGGTCTCCTCGTAGATCAGACCAGAGATGCGCTTCACGCCGCCCCTGCGAGCCAGGCGGCGGATGGCGGGCTTCGTGATGCCCTGGATGTTGTCGCGCAACACCTTGCGGTGCCGCTTGGCGCCGCCCTTGCCGAGCCCCTTTCCTCCCTTGCCGCGGCCTGTCATCCTTCCTTCCTCGGGCAAAGCAAAACGTGCACAAACAGCAGCTGCAGCGTCTCGCGAGTCGGCTACGGTCTGCGCCAGCGCGCCGCCGCCCCCCTATATAGACTCTGGCCCGCCCTCCCCCCACCACGCGCAACCGAGGGCATATAAGCGCAGCACGGAGGCGCGCGGGCCCGTTGTCAAGGCAGCACCGGACGCCGCGCCGCACCTAACCTCCACGCACGCCGCTCCGCTACCGCTACCGCTACCGCCATGGCCCGCACAAAGCAAACGGCCCGCAAGTCCACCGGCGGAAAGGCGCCGCGCAAACAGCTCGCCACCAAGGCGGCGAGGAAGAGCGCGCCCGCCACCGGAGGCGTCAAGAAGCCCCACCGCTACAGGCCGGGCACCGTCGCCCTGCGAGAAATCAGGCGCTACCAGAAGAGCACAGAGCTGCTCATCCGCAAGCTGCCATTCCAGCGCCTAGTGCGCGAGATTCGCCCAGGACTTCAAGACCGACCTGCGCTTTCCAGAGCTCCGCAGTCATGGCCCTGCAGGAGGCCAGCGAGGCCTACCTCGTCGGCCTCTTCGAAGACACCAACCTGTGCGCCATCCACGCCCAAGCGCGTCACCATCATGCCCAAGGACATCCAGCTCGCGCGCCGCATCCGCGGCGAGCGCGCCTAAACCGCGCCGCGGCACCGCACCGCACAAACAAAAACGGCCCTTTTCAGGGCCACTAACATCTCTCCGTCGCGAGCAAACTTTTGTCGGTCGCCTGCCTCTCGCCCCGCAACCCAAAAAACAAAAACCACCACTTCCCGTCCGTCCGCCACACCCGCTCACTCTGCCTGCCTGCTAGCAGCGCGCAACAATCACACATCATCCCTCCCCGGCGCTCAAAGCGCACAATACCCAACGGCCGACGTCACACCGCACGGGTGGCTGGCCCGGCCGCCGCTTTCGTTTTTCGAATCAAAAACAAAAAAAACCCGCACTCCACTCCGACGGCCAACGGCCAGGCAGGCTCGCTCGCTCGCTCTACACGCCACCGAAATCCCCCGCCGACTCCTTCCCACATCTCAACGTGCCCCCCGTTGCAAAACATAACACACACACAAAGGAACAAAACAAAGACCAGACACGACAGACATCCGAGAAGAACGAACGCAGGCAAGCCAACCAACGTATTCAAAACAAAACAACGTGACAGAAAACCAACCGTCGGCCGCCGCCACAAAACAAACACGGGCGACAATCAACCACGACATCAGCAACAACACCGCTTACCGCTACCGCCGCCCACACCCGCCACCGACCCCCGCAATCCAACCACCACGGCACGCAAACAGCATCCCCCACGGGCATACAGAAACGCCAGACAGACAGACACACACCCACACCAAACGCAACACGACAATCAAAACCTTCCCCGACGTGCTTTGATGGCCCTGAGAAGGGCCGTTTTGGGCCGCGCGTCTCTTGCGCGCCACTAGACGACGACGGGCGGTGGGACGACGGAGTCAAGCGCCAAACCCTTCCTTTCCCATCTCTTTCTCCTCTACTCTACTTCTTCTTCTTGGGCGAAGCCTTCGCCTTAGACGGCGTCGTCGCTTCTTCGGGCGCGGCGCCTTCGGCTTCTTCGTCGGAACCTGGCGGCCTTCTTCGCCTTCGACGGCGACTTGGCCTTGGCCGGCTTGGCCGCAGCCGCCTTCTTCGCACCCGCGGGAGCGGCCGACGGCCGCAGACGCCTTCTTGGCGGCGCCCGCCTTCCGACCGGTCGCCGCCTTCACGCCACCAGCCTTCTTTGCGCCGGCCGCACGGGCGCCCTTCTTCTCCTTGCTGGCCGGAGCGGCGCGCTTCTTCTTGGCACCGCCAGCACGAGCCTTGCCGCCTCGGCCGCCCCCCCGCCGCCGGCGCCGGCAAGCTTGAACGAGCCGGACGCGCCCTTCCCCTTCGTCTGCACCAGCTCGCCCGCCACGACGGCCGACTTGAGGTACTTCTTGATAAACGGCGCCAGCTTCTCCGCGTCCAGCTTGTAGTGCGCGCTATGTACTTCTTGATCGCCTGCAGCGACGACCCGCCGCGCTCCTTCAGACTCTTGATGGCGGCCGTCACCATCTCAGAGGTGCGCGGGTGCGCAGGCTTGGCGCGCGGCTTCTTCGCAGACGACGCAGACTTGGCCTTCTTCGTAGTGCCGGTGGCGGCGGGTGCCGCAGCAGTCTCGTTCGTAGCCGCCTGATCTGCCATTTCGACGACGCGCCTAACACACAGCGAGAGCGAGAGCGAGAGCGAGCGGGACGGCAGGCACGCAAGCACAGCACAGCAGAGCAGAGAATCACAAGGGCCCAGCCAGTGTCGCGGGCGGGCGCGGACGGCCGAGAGAGCGGCCGCCACTCTGCGCGCCGCCGCGCCGCGCCTCCCGCGCTTGCTACCGCCCAACGTCCGACAGCCTGTGCGGAGCAGGCCCCAAACCTGCGCCACAACGCCCGCGCCTTTCAAACCACCGAGGATGGGGCTACACACAGCCACACCACAGTCGCCAACCAGTCGCCACGGCAGCGCCGCAAACCACGGCCAAACTGCAGCTACCGCGCGCTACAGCCTGGGTCGGCCCGCCGAGAATCGCCGCCCCCGCCCAAATGCCGCCCCCACAGCCCCAGCCGACGACCCGCCACAATGGCCAAACCTTCGGCAAAACTCCCACACCGTCGCCGCGGCAGCCCGGCCAGCGCGGCCGGCGCCACAGCCACACAAGCCGAGGCGTGCGGCGATGACGGCCGTGCAAACGCGCCTCCGCCGCCCCATCGCCTTCCGTCGCCCTCCCGCCGTTTCCCGATCGGCCCGCAGCCGTCGGGCCACATCGCGCGCCGTCCTCCTCCTCTCGCCCGCCAACATTCACAGCCGTTTCTCAACAATTGCCCGCCGCAAACGGACGCCGCCTGCGCAACAGGCGCCGCCGCCCCTCGCCGCTTCCGACCCAACCCCTCGACCGAGGCAAACCGCAATCCGAATCTACAGACCAACCCAATCTGCCGTCAGCACACACGACAGCCGACCTTACACGTTACGCGTTACACATTACGTGTACACGTCTAGGTTAGGTTAGGTTAGGTTAGGTGGACGTGGGTTAGGTTAAGGGGACTTGGGTTAGGTTAAGCGTCAAACTTAGGTTAAGCATTCAAACACGTCAGGCGTCAGAGGTTAGGTTAGGTTAGGTTAGGTTAGGTTAGGTTAGGTTCGGTTAGGTTACACGTTAGGTTAAGGGGTCAGTGCTAGGTTAAGAAGCGTCAAACGTAGGTTCAAAAAGCGTTCAAACGTGAGGCGTGAGCCGGACAGCTTACCTTTACGTAGACGTTAGGGGCTCCACAGGCTGAGCTCACCTCGCCACACCACAGGTTAGGTTCGGTTCGCTCGGCTCAGCGTAAAGCGCCGAGGTCAGGGTTACGTTCGTTCACCTTCGGGCGCCACACTTCGGTTGAAAGGTCGCGACGGGACGACGTCGGCAGGCACGCCGCAAACGAACAAAAACGTACAGACGACGTCGAAAACCGCCGACAGACGGGGGAGCAGCACGACCACGACCAGATACCGAGCGCGAACGAGACACACGCGAACCACCCCCACCGGCCAAAGGGCACCACACGACAACCCAGAGCACCACGTGTCGACACCAGAGCAACCCGCCGCTCACGCGACATGGCTGGCACCGAAGGGCAACCGCCGCAACTGCGCTTTCCGCGCCGGCCCGGATGCACGTCGTGCTACAACAACACCACTACCGTACACAGCCGCTGTTCACAACATCACTATCATGGCGCGCCCGCGGCTCGCCGCCGTCGCAGTCGCAGCCCCAACGCCAGCACTTTTGCACCACCATTCACACGCACCGCACCACAGCTCGCCGACACAGCCGAACAAAACAAACACCACACAACAACAACAGCAACAACGCCGCCGCCTCTACTTGTGCCGGCGACCCACCCCGCCGATGGCGCACCTTTCCTTTCGCCAGCCGGCAATCGACACACACGCACCCACCCCCCCCCCCCCGGGGCCCAGTGCAAAAAACAAAAACAAACAAAAAAAAACACAAACGACACGGGAAGCGCACACCGCCGCTTCGCGCGCACGCCACCAACCAGTCGTCGTCTCACAATAACAAACACAAACAAAATAAACTAACAACTAGGGCAACACAAAACAAAAACGCCTCGCACGAACCGCCCACAAAAAGGACAAGCACACGCACAGCCTCTGCTGACGACCACGACGCAGCGGCACGCTGCTCCTGTCCGCGCCCCGCGCCCCACTCGATTCACAACTCACGCGACACCGTCAACGACGGGCTCGCTTACGCGCAACCTCCACCTTTCCGCCAACGACGCACAGCCCCAGCCCCACCCGACGACGCCCGTGGCAACGACTGCACTTTCACCACCGCCCTCCCTTCCCCCCCCAAAACACACACACACACACACACACACACACAGAGCCAGCCAAAAACGCACTCGCGACCCACACATGCACGTGCATCGCCACACGCCAACCAGTCAACGTCGACACCACACGCACGGCTCGAAACGAAACCGGCGTCCTTCCACGTTGCCATCAAGCTACGCGACACAAGACACAAGGAACCAACACAACAGCCGGCCCCACTAATTCCCACTCTCACGCCGCAAAAAGCACACCGAAACCGCCAAACGCACGCACATTCCCCTTCGCACTGACACCGACCGGCTCGCTACCACACACCTCTCGGCAGCCGTTTCACGCCAATTCGCCACACCGGCCCCACAGTCGACAAGCGCCCGCCCTGTACGGCACACGCAACGACGCAGCGCAGCAAAGGGCGCCCGCAACACATACCTCTCCTCCTCCCTCTCTCTCTCCGCCGCCCGACGCGCCAACCGCCACACCACACCGCCAGCCACTCGCAAATTGTGCACTGCCACCAGCCACACGTCCAACACGCCGCGCCGCCTCCGGCCACCCGCCAGGGGCGCTCACGTCCGCGACAACAGCGCGGCCCGCCGGGCCGGGCCGAACCGAACCGAGCCGCCGCTGCTCTGCACTCGGCACGGCCACACCCTGCTGCAGACCGGGCTCGTCTCTCTGTACGCGTCTGCCTGCGCATCAACACAACACGACCTTTTTTTTTTTTTTTTTTTTTTTCCTCTCTACCGCCATCCCTTCTTCTCGCGTTTTACTCGTTGTTGCAGCAGCGGCGCACACCTACACATCCACAGCCCCAGCCCCAGCCCCAGCCGAGCCCGGCCTCACCTCAGGGCCCGCCGCCAGCGTCTCCTCCTCGGGCACAGGTGCGGTGCTGTGGCCGCCCATCCAACCGCATTGCTGGCCGTCCAGCCGCCAGGCGTTCCCACTGCCGCGAGCCACGCCGCGCACCGACCCTGCTGCAGAAAACGAAGCATAGCCAGAGACCGACCGATACACAAAGCAAGCCGTCGCCTCGCCTCTTGTCCTTCCTGCCTTCCTTCCGCCCCCGCCCTTCTCACACCACCGCCTCTCCACTTTCGCCCCCCCCCCCCCCTCCTTCTTTTTTTTTTTTTTGTTTTCTTCTTTCTTTCTTTCTTTCTTTCTTTCTTTCTTTCTTTCTTTCTTTGGCCCTCTCTCCTTCCCGCCATGGCGGTTACGGCACCGCCTGCAGCGGCAGATTTTTTTGCGCCCACACGCCTACTCCTACCACCATTAACCTTGCCCTGCCCTGCCCATCAACGTCGCAGTCGAACCGACGCTTGCCAACACACTGCCGACGTTCCTTTCTCTTTTCGGCCTACGCCCATTACGCGCCGCCGCCACAGCACCTTCCCTTCCCACAACACACCGACGTCATCACACGCACCCAAAACAGGGGCCACGACCGTGTTCCTCGCCCACTCCCATCCCGCACGGTACGCACATTCCCAACTATTACCGCGCACCCTCCCTTTCCAATCTGTGTGTCTCTGTGTCTGCGTCCTGTCCGCGCGTGACGCCTCTCAACATCCGCCGTCCCCCGTCCCCCGTCCCGTTTTCGCCCCCATGCCGTCGTCGCGCCGCCTCCTCCCCGTCCACCGCCGCCCCTGTCCGCCCCGCACCACACCATACACCGCTGCTTGTCCCGGCCGTTGCCACCAAAGGCGCCGACCGCAAACGCGCCACGCCGCAGCCCCCGTGCGTCTCGCGCTCGCTTGCATCTCCGTGCCGACGCTGCCTCTCTTCCCGCTCGCACTCGACCTCGACAACACAGTCTTTGGCTCCGCCACTGCGTGTTCCGGTGGTACGCACGCTGCAACACGTATGTATTCATTACCAGAGCGATGGCGAGGCATGACAGCATCTCTGTCTGACCAGAGAGTTATTTATCGTTGCTAGTCGGCGCTTGGACCGCGCCAGACGACAGTAGTGGCACGCACCGGGTCGCCAGGAACAGTTGTTATATATATTGTAGCGCGAGTCGGGAGAGGTAGTAGTCGGTCGACAGTAGTAGCGGGTGGACGGTTGTACTGAGCGGGCGTCGGCGGCGTGCTCTGCTCGTCTCGCGACTCTGGTCACGGTTCGGGACGATGTATAGTATATTGTGTTATAATCAAAAGGTAGTGTGAAGCTGCATTTTGCGCAAATCTGATAACGTATGTTCATTGTACTTATTTTGTTCAACAACAAAAGCCCCACTATTACTTTTTTCTAACGTAACTTTTGTCTTTTAACGAAAAACATTCACTTTTTAAAGACTACTTCCTATGGCATTTCCCTCCAAGGAGTGCAATTAATTACCAGCCAGCACTCATTCATTGCACACAGCTGTGTAAGGGGTATCTACAATTGAGGAGCGGATACAAATGCAATTTTTTTTTGTTTTTTTTTGTGTGTTGTAACCTCCCCGCAAAATTTAAAATAATGGACAATGTTATTTACGGATGCTAATGGACATTGCGCTAATTGTAACCTCGCCCACAATGAGAGGTATTGAAAATGGCAACAAACATGTGAATTTCGCAATCTGACTCAAATATAAATTCTTCACAACATTTAAAGTCCGTTCAGTGACAAGAAACTTCGATTAAACCGAACTATCGGTCTTTGGCCCTGTGCAAAACAATCAGAATTAAAAGTCTTACCTCGGAATAAATGGATGTCACAACATTTCTGCTCTTGTTTGTTGCGCAGCGCTTGGAGGAACTGCATTGCAAATAATAATATTCTCTTTTTGTTGTGATTTTAGTGCAATCTTTCTTCAAAGACGTGGAATGAAATGTGAAGTGCAACGAACTCTTTAGTTCAATAAACAATTAAATGTTTGAAAAATGCTTTTGAAATAAAAATTAGTATTGGGGAACTTGTTGGAGAATAATTACAATAAATAAAATTGTTCATTATCTAATGATTATATTAATTAACAGTATACCTTATTCACCATCTTGACCAGTGTTGCCGACCGCCTACATCACACAACCGCACTCGGCTGCTACTACTGACCGACCGCTCTGCATGACGACTATTAGCGTACTGCACGCGACGACTACTGACAGAGTACAGCCCTCAACTAGACAGACCTACAGACTCGCAACGACTGACTGACTGACTGACTGACTGACTGAGAACCGCTCGCAACACTCGCGCGGTCCAGCGCAAACTCTCTGGTCACAGACGCTACAATGTCTCGCCATCGCTGCTATGTTACATACGTGTTTCAGTGTCTTTTTCATTGGGGTAACGATCTTTGGCTCTTTTTATTCTGGATACAGGGCCAAAGGTCAACGCTGCTGCCCTTATACAATTTATCAGGTTTCATTATGTCTGTTGCAATGTTACATACGGTTCATTCTTTCATTCATATTATCGTTGGGTTTGTTTTGTAGGGACGTTAACATTCTGGCACATTTTTATTATCATCGGACCCTCTGCTACTTGTGCAGGGAGGTTATACCTGGGTCCATTTCCATTTCCATTTACATTCTAATATTGATAGACCTTTTGTTTTCTTTTTTGTTTCTTGTTGTTTTTCCTTCTTTTTTTTTGTTTTGTTTTTCCCGCTCTCACCACCACCACCACCGCCGCATCACGCCTTCCGTTTTCTTGGTTTCTTTTCTGTTCTTCAACTGCTTCAACATCACCGCGCCCCATTTCCACACCACAGCCATCAGCCTCCAAGACGGGCAGGCGCAGTGTGCCATTTCCGGCGCACAAGCACACCCGTACGGTACTCTCCTCGCCCCCACGCCACCAACAACACAGCGACCACGCGGCTTTCAGGCACGGCACGGCACCGGCGAAATGCGCCGCCCCCGCCCCTCCGCGCATCCGTCCGTCTCGCCACGTTCACTGACAGCCGCGTCTGCGGCTACACCACGACAACCACAACACAACACCGCTCCCCTCCCTGGCAACTCATTGTTTTTCTCCTCCTCTTTTGCACAAACCACAACGCCGAGCACAGGCGCAAGCCACCCACACCGCGCCCCTCCCCGTCCCGCCTCTCTTTGGCCGCCGCTCCTCGTTTGCCCCCTCCCATCTCCCGAAATGCCATGCCATGCCAGCAGCGTTACGCATGCCCCTCCCCTGTCCACACAACACTACCGCCAAACGAACAGCCTTCCGGGCCACATGCAGGGCACGCCCACCTCCAAACACTGCCAATTCACGGACGCACACACTCACTTTCTCGACACCTTTCTGTACGGAGGGTGCGTCATCTCGACCGTGACAGAGTGACGGCAACTATCGACGATCCATTTCCCCCCACTGGTAAAACATGTCCACTAACACCTACATACATCATTCAAGTACACAGACAATAGCATACACACAATGGGAGGGCACACGAACATGGACGGCACGGCACTGTCATACACTCTTCCTCAGAACCATATCAACAAACGTTACGTACATCCGGGAAAGCGAAAGCGAAAGCAAAGGCAAAGCCCAATGCAGCCGTCAAAGGTAACGTTCACCACGGCAGACACTTGCAGCCGCGCCGCCGTTAAACGCATTTTCAGTGCGGCTCCAATACGCCTCCGACACGGGAACGTTCCGTTGCTCTACGAATGCGTTTCTCCCCTTTTTCCCTTCCTCTCTCTTTTGCCCCCCCTCCTTGCACTCTTGCCTCATTCCTCACGTTCTGCCCAGACATTCGACCGATCAAAGTCAACCCTTCGTTACCGTTCTCAGCGCGACGGTGTACAACAGTATGACGGGTGTGCCCAAGACTTCGGTTCAGTTGCGTGACGCCGGTCTATCGCGCCGATCGACAGTTACTCAGGGGGCGACGGATCGGACCACGTCACCGACACACAAAACACTTTCAAACAAACAAATACATACCGGATGGACACAGACAAACACGTGTACAGACATTCGCCAAACAAACGACCGCCGCCGCCGCCGCCGTCGTCGTCTAGCGTCGCGCTTACTGTACTGCACTGGACACGCGTGCATCTTGAATGACGACATCGGTGTGCGTGCGTCGTACGCAATCAGTCAGACACGGCTATCAGAAATCAGAGTCGAATGGTACATCATCGTGCGTGTCGCCGTACACGTACAGTACAATACAACAACAATGCGTCTTAATGGCACGTTCATTTCAACGTCACTCACACACCTCCACGCTGCAGTTACGTCGCACCATTGTCAAAAACTCGGCGTACAGCAAAGGGAATAGTGGGCGGCAAAAAACAAACCAAACAACAAAAAACATTTCACATTTCACCCTCGCCATGTATGATGTGCAAAAAAAAAACAAACCCGCAAACGGCCGTCGTTACGGTGACACAAAAGTCGCCGATCGCACTGTCCCCCCCTCGCAGACAGGTAACACACACACACACACACACCCCAACACCAATGGGTCAAAACCACTCCAACGAGGCGTGCCACCATTCCACGCCACGGCGACCAACCTCGTGGCCGTACCCCGCAACACGCTTTGACGCGCCCCCCCACCCACAATCAAAATGCACACATACATCACAGCCGTCCACACAAACAACAACAACAACAATTCCGCCCTTCCCGCAAAAGGCAAGTTGGTGGCCCTGAAAAGGGCCGTTTTGCCGCTCTCGCAACGGAGGAGCCTTCTCCATCCTTCCTTCCATTCCAGAGCCACCTCCTTACTTGGAGCTCGTGTACTTGGTCACCGCCTTCGTGCCCTCGCTCACGGCGTGCTTGGCCAGCTCGCCAGGCAGCAACAGCCGCACAGCGGTCTGGATCTCGCGGGACGTGATGGTCGAGCGCTTGTTGTAGTGCGCCAGGCGAGAAGCCTCGGCCGCAATGCGCTCGAAAATGTCGTTCACGAAGCTGTTCATGATGCTCATCGCCTTCGACGAGATGCCCGTGTCAGGGTGCACCTGCTTCAGCACCTTGTAGATGTAGATGGCATAGCTCTCCTTCCTCTTGCGCTTCTTCTTCTTGTCGCCCTTCGAAATGTTCTTCTGCGCCTTGCCAGCCTTCTTGGCGGCCTTCCCGCTAGTCTTGGGCGGCATCTCGAACCAACGTACGGCAGCAGCAACACCAGTAGCAAGCGCTCCGCTCTAGTCAGCGTCTCCCCACACAGTGGCACCCGCCGCCAGCCGCCGCCGCACCTTTACCAGCTCGCCCTGTTGCGGCCGCCGACCAATGGGGCGCGCGCGCAACCGGCCGCCGCACCCGAGCCCATAAAGCACCCCCACCCCGGCTGCGCCGGCACGCACTCCGCTGCTCGACTCGCTGCCGCTCGCACCGGTCGTTTTCGTTTCCGTTTCGTGTGCACCGTCGCTAGCCCATCGCCATGTCCGGACGCGGAAAGGGAGGCAAAGTCAAGGGCAAGTCAAAGTCCCGCTCAAGCAGGGCTGGGCTCCAGTTCCCGGTCGGCAGAATCCACCGCCTCCTGCGCAAGGGAAACTACGCAGAGCGCGTCGGCGCCGGGGCGCCCGTCTACCTCGCCGCCGTCATGGAGTACCTCGCGGCTGAGGTGCTCGAGCTGGCCGGAAACGCGGCCCGCGACAACAAGAAGACGCGCATCATCCCGCGCCACCTGCAGCTTGCCATCCGCAACGACGAGGAGCTCAACAAGCTCCTGTCGGGCGTCACCATCGCACAGGGTGGTGTCCTGCCCAACATCCAGGCCGTCCTGCTGCCAAAGAAGACCGAGAAGAAGGCCTAAAGGAGGCCAGGCAATCGCAGCGCCGCGTGCTCCCCTGCACGCAACGCGCTTTGCCGGCTCGGCTCGGCCCACAACAATCGGCCCTTTTCAGGGCCACCACACAAACCTACGTCCAAAGCAAAATTTCAGTCGTCCTCGCCGCACCTTGTTTTGTTGTTTTAACTTTGCACTTTCACAGCACAGCCGCCGCCGGCGCACGTCCGCCATCTTGTCGTCCACACAGCCCGTGTGGCCCAACACACACACACACACACACACACATTTTGCACGGTCGCAGTCGCCTTCCAAACGACAACGGCAGCAATAATGACCATTGTTAAAGGGAGGCGTGTCGACACACCGCCCTCCACTCCCGCGCGCAACGGCCGTCGACACGAACGAAACAAACAGCTGATCCGGCCGCCTATGCCCACACGCCTTGCCTCGGAAACCCCAACGCCGCCGCAAACACACAGAGCCAAACCACGCAAGCAAATAATCACCGCCTCTCGCACAACAACACACAGCCCGCCATCTCCATCGCGATCGATACAAAGACACACAATAACAAACACAAACGAAGCAGCTCCACTCTCACACACACACAGCCAGCCACATGACACGTTTCCTTTCCTTCTCCCCTCCCAGTCACATCACGTCGCTCAAACGGAAAGAAACAAACAAACAACACACGCAGCAACAACACAGACTCTTTCGCACTTTTCAACTTCCGAACAGTGTGGTGGCCCTGAAAAGGGCCGTTTTCTAGTCTCTCCCACCCACAAGCACGGCCGCGGGAAGGCCAGCGCCCGCTGCGACGCAGCCTAACCGCCGAAACCGTACAGGGTGCGCCCCTGCCTCTTCAGGGCGTACACCACGTCCATGGCCGTCACAGTCTTGCGCTTGGCGTGCTCAGTGTACGTCACCGCGTCGCGGATCACGTTCTCCAGGAACACCTTCAGCACCCCGCGGGTCTCCTCGTAGATCAGACCAGAGATGCGCTTCACGCCGCCCCTGCGAGCCAGGCGGCGGATGGCGGGCTTCGTGATGCCCTGGATGTTGTCGCGCAACACCTTGCGGTGCCGCTTGGCGCCGCCCTTGCCGAGCCCCTTTCCTCCCTTGCCGCGGCCTGTCATCCTTCCTTCCTCGGGCAAAGCAAAACGTGCACAAACAGCAGCTGCAGCGTCTCGCGAGTCGGCTACGGTCTGCGCCCAGCGCGCCCGCCGCCCCCCTATATAGACTCTGGCCCGCCCTCCCCCCACCACGCGCAACCGAGGGCATATAAGCGCAGCACGGAGGCGCGCGGGCCCGTTGTCAAGGCAGCACCGGACGCCGCGCCGCACCTAACCTCCACGCACGCCGCTCCGCTACCGCTACCGCTACCGCCATGGCCCGCACAAAGCAAACGGCCCGCAAGTCCACCGGCGGAAAGGCGCCGCGCAAACAGCTCGCCACCAAGGCGGCGAGGAAGAGCGCGCCCGCCACCGGAGGCGTCAAGAAGCCCCACCGCTACAGGCCGGGCACCGTCGCCCTGCGAGAAATCAGGCGCTACCAGAAGAGCACAGAGCTGCTCATCCGCAAGCTGCCATTCCAGCGCCTAGTGCGCGAGATCGCCCAGGACTTCAAGACCGACCTGCGCTTCCAGAGCTCCGCAGTCATGGCCCTGCAGGAGGCCAGCGAGGCCTACCTCGTCGGCCTCTTCGAAGACACCAACCTGTGCGCCATCCACGCCAAGCGCGTCACCATCATGCCCAAGGACATCCAGCTCGCGCGCCGCATCCGCGGCGAGCGCGCCTAAACCGCGCCGCGGCACCGCACCGCACAAACAAAAACGGCCCTTTTCAGGGCCACTAACATCTCTCCGTCGCGAGCAAACTTTGTCGGTCGCCTGCCTCTCGCCCCGCAACCCAAAAAACAAAAACCACCACTTCCCGTCCGTCCGCCACACCCGCTCACTCTGCCTGCCTGCTAGCAGCGCGCAACAATCACACATCATCCCTCCCCGGCGCTCAAAGCGCACAATACCCAACGGCCGACGTCACACCGCACGGGTGGCTGGCCGGCCGCCGCTTTCGTTTTTCGAAATCAAAAACAAAAAAAACCCGCACTCCACTCCGACGGCCAACGGCCAGGCAGGCTCGCTCGCTCGCTCTACACGCCACCGAAATCCCCCGCCGACTCCTTCCCACATCTCAACGTGCCCCCCGTTGCAAAACATAACACACACACAAAGGAACAAAACAAAGACCAGACACGACAGACATCCGAGAAGAACGAACGCAGGCAAGCCAACCAACGTATTCAAACAAAACAACGTGACAGAAAACCAACCGTCGGCCGCCGCCACAAAACAAACACGGCGACAATCAACCACGACATCAGCAACAACACCGCTTACCGCTACCGCCGCCCACACCCGCCACCGACCCCCGCAATCCAACCACCACGGCACGCAAACAGCATCCCCACGGGCATACAGAAACGCCAGACAGACAGACACACACCCACACCAAACGCAACACGACAATCAAAACCTTCCCCGACGTGCTTTGATGGCCCTGAGAAGGGCCGTTTTGGGCCGCGCGTCTCTTGCGCGCCACTAGACGACGACGGGCGGTGGGGACGACGGAGTCAAGCGCCAAACCCTTCCTTTCCCATCTCTTTCTCCTCTACTCTACTTCTTCTTCTTGGGCGAAGCCTTCGCCTTAGACGGCGTCGTCGCCTTCTTCGGGCGCGGCGCCTTCGGCTTCTTCGTCGGAACCTTGGCGGCCTTCTTCGCCTTCGACGGCGACTTGGCCTTGGCCGGCTTGGCCGCAGCCGCCTTCTTCGCACCCGCGGGAGCGGCCGACGCCGCAGACGCCTTCTTGGCGGCGCCCGCCTTCCGACCGGTCGCCGCCTTCACGCCACCAGCCTTCTTTGCGCCGGCCGCACGGGCGCCCTTCTTCTCCTTGCTGGCCGGAGCGGCGCGCTTCTTCTTGGCACCGCCAGCACGAGCCTTGCCGCCCTCGGCCGCCCCCCCGCCGCCGGCGCCGGCAAGCTTGAACGAGCCGGACGCGCCCTTCCCCTTCGTCTGCACCAGCTCGCCCGCCACGACGGCCGACTTGAGGTACTTCTTGATAAACGGCGCCAGCTTCTCCGCGTCCAGCTTGTAGTGCGCGGCTATGTACTTCTTGATCGCCTGCAGCGACGACCCGCCGCGCTCCTTCAGACTCTTGATGGCGGCCGTCACCATCTCAGAGGTGCGCGGGTGCGCAGGCTTGGCGCGCGGCTTCTTCGCAGACGACGCAGACTTGGCCTTCTTCGTAGTGCCGGTGGCGGCGGGTGCCGCAGCAGTCTCGTTCGTAGCCGCCTGATCTGCCATTTCGACGACGCGCCTAACACACAGCGAGAGCGAGAGCGAGAGCGAGCGGGACGGCAGGCACGCAAGCACAGCACAGCAGAGCAGAGAATCACAAGGGCCCAGCCAGTGTCGCGGGCGGGCGCGGACGGCCGAGAGAGCGGCCGCCACTCTGCGCGCCGCCGCGCCGCGCCTCCCGCGCTTGCTACCGCCCAACGTCCGACAGCCTGTGCGGAGCAGCCCCAAACCTGCGCCACAACCGCCCGCGCCTTTCAAACCACCGAGGATGGGGCTACACACAGCCACACCACAGTCGCCAACCAGTCGCCACGGCAGCGCCGCAAACCACGGCCAAACTGCAGCTACCGCGCGCTACAGCCTGGGTCGGCCCGCCGAGAATCGCCGCCCCCGCCCAAATGCCGCCCCCACAGCCCCAGCCGACGACCCGCCACAATGGCCAAACCTTCGGCAAAACTCCCACACCGTCGCCGCGGCAGCCCGGCCAGCGCGGCCGGCGCCACAGCCACACAAGCCGAGGCGTGCGGCGATGACGGCCGTGCAAACGCGCCTCCGCCGCCCCATCGCCTTCCGTCGCCCTCCCGCCGTTTCCCGATCGGCCCGCAGCCGTCGGGCCACATCGCGCGCCGTCCTCCTCCTCTCGCCCGCCAACATTCACAGCCGTTTCTCAACAATTGCCCGCCGCAAACGGACGCCGCCTGCGCAACAGGCGCCGCCGCCCCTCGCCGCTTCCGACCCAACCCCTCGACCGAGGCAAACCGCAATCCGAATCTACAGACCAACCCAATCTGCCGTCAGCACACACGACAGCCGACCTTACACGTTACGCGTTACACATTACGTGTACACGTCTAGGTTAGGTTAGGTTAGGTTAGGTGGACGTGGGTTAGGTTAAGGGGACTTGGGTTAGGTTAAGCGTCAAACTTAGGTTAAGCATTCAAACACGTCAGGCGTCAGAGGTTAGGTTAGGTTAGGTTAGGTTAGGTTAGGTTAGGTTCGGTTAGGTTACACGTTAGGTTAAGGGGTCAGTGCTAGGTTAAGAAGCGTCAAACGTAGGTTCAAAAAGCGTTCAAACGTGAGGCGTGAGCCGGACAGCTTACCTTTACGTAGACGTTAGGGGCTCCACAGGCTGAGCTCACCTCGCCACACCACAGGTTAGGTTCGGTTCGCTCGGCTCAGCGTAAAGCGCCGAGGTCAGGGTTACGTTCGTTCACCTTCGGGCGCCACACTTTCGGTTGAAAGGTCGCGACGGGACGACGTCGGCAGGCACGCCGCAAACGAACAAAAACGTACAGACGACGTCGAAAACCGCCGACAGACGGGGGAGCAGCACGACCACGACCAGATACCGAGCGCGAACGAGACACACGCGAACCACCCCCACCGGCCAAAGGGCACCACACGACAACCCAGAGCACCACGTGTCGACACCAGAGCAACCCGCCGCTCACGCGACATGGCTGGCACCGAAGGGCAACCGCCCGCAACTGCGCTTTCCGCGCCGGCCCGGATGCACGTCGTGCTACAACAACACCACTACCGTACACAGCCGCTGTTCACAACATCACTATCAATGGCGCGCCCGCGGCTCGCCGCCGTCGCAGTCGCAGCCCCAACGCCAGCACTTTTGCACCACCATTCACACGCACCGCACCACAGCTCGCCGACACAGCCGAACAAAACAAACACCACACAACAACAACAGCAACAACGCCGCCGCCTCTACTTGTGCCGGCGACCCACCCCGCCGATGGCGCACCTTTCCTTTCGCCAGCCGGCAATCGACACACACGCACCCACCCCCCCCCCCCCGGGGCCCAGTGCAAAAAACAAAAACAAACAAAAAAAAACACAAACGACACGGGAAGCGCACACCGCCGCTTCGCGCGCACGCCACCAACCAGTCGTCGTCTCACAATAACAAACACAAACAAAATAAACTAACAACTAGGGCAACACAAAACAAAAACGCCTCGCACGAACCGCCCACAAAAAGGACAAGCACACGCACAGCCTCTGCTGACGACCACGACGCAGCGGCACGCTGCTCCTGTCCCGCGCCCCGCGCCCCACTCGATTCACAACTCACGCGACACCGTCAACGACGGGCTCGCTTACGCGCAACCTACCACCTTTCCGCCAACGACGCACAGCCCCAGCCCCACCCGACGACGCCCGTGGCAACGACTGCACTTTCACCACCGCCTCCCCCTTCCCCCCCCAAAACACACACACACACACACACACACACACAGAGCCAGCCAAAAACGCACTCGCGACCCACACATGCACGTGCATCGCCACACGCCAACCAGTCAACGTCGACAACCACACGCACGGCTCGAAACGAAACCGGCGTCCTTCCACGTTGCCATCAAGCTACGCGACACAAGACACAAGGAACCAACACAACAGCCGGCCCCACTAATTCCCACTCTCACGCCGCAAAAAGCACACCGAAACCGCCAAACGCACGCACATTCCCCTTCGCACTGACACCGACCGGCTCGCTACCACACACCTCTCGGCAGCCGTTTCACGCCAATTCGCCACACCGGCCCCACAGTCGACAAGCGCCCGCCCTGTACGGCACACGCAACGACGCAGCGCAGCAAAGGGCGCCCGCAACACATACCTCTCCTCCTCCCTCTCTCTCTCCGCCGCCCGACGCGCCAACCGCCACACCACACCGCCAGCCACTCGCAAATTGTGCACTGCCACCAGCCACACGTCCAACACGCCGCGCCGCCTCCGGCCACCCGCCAGGGGGCGCTCACGTCCGCGACAACAGCGCGGCCCGCCGGGCCGGGCCGAACCGAACCGAGCCGCCGCTGCTCTGCACTCGGCACGGCCACACCCTGCTGCAGACCGGGCTCGTCTCTCTGTACGCGTCTGCCTGCGCATCAACACAACACGACCTTTTTTTTTTTTTTTTTTTTTTCCTCTCTACCGCCATCCCTTCTTCTCGCGTTTTACTCGTTGTTGCAGCAGCGGCGCACACCTACACATCCACAGCCCCAGCCCCAGCCCCAGCCGAGCCGGCCTCACCTCAGGGCCCGCCGCCAGCGTCTCCTCCTCGGGCACAGGTGCGGTGCTGTGGCCGCCCATCCAACCGCATTGCTGGCCGTCCAGCCGCCAGGCGTTCCCACTGCCGCGAGCCACGCCGCGCACCGACCCTGCTGCAGAAAACGAAGCATAGCCAGAGACCGACCGATACACAAAGCAAGCCGTCGCCTCGCCTCTTGTCCTTCCTGCCTTCCTTCCGCCCCCGCCCTTCTCACACCACCGCCTCTCCACTTTCGCCCCCCCCCCCCCCTCCTTCTTTTTTTTTTTTTTGTTTTCTTCTTTCTTTCTTTCTTTCTTTCTTTCTTTCTTTCTTTCTTTGGCCCTCTCTCCTTCCCGCCATGGCGGTTACGGCACCGCCTGCAGCGGCAGATTTTTTTGCGCCCACACGCCTACTCCTACCACCATTAACCTTGCCCTGCCCTGCCCATCAACGTCGCAGTCGAACCGACGCTTGCCAACACACTGCCGACGTTCCTTTCTCTTTTCGGCCTACGCCCATTACGCGCCGCCGCCACAGCACCTTCCCTTCCCACAACACACCGACGTCATCACACGCACCCAAAACAGGGGCCACGACCGTGTTCCTCGCCCACTCCCATCCCGCACGGTACGCACATTCCCAACTATTACCGCGCACCCTCCCTTTCCAATCTGTGTGTCTCTGTGTCTGCGTCCTGTCCGCGCGTGACGCCTCTCAACATCCGCCGTCCCCCGTCCCCCGTCCCGTTTTCGCCCCCATGCCGTCGTCGCGCCGCCTCCTCCCCGTCCACCGCCGCCCCTGTCCGCCCCGCACCACACCATACACCGCTGCTTGTCCCGGCCGTTGCCACCAAAGGCGCCGACCGCAAACGCGCCACGCCGCAGCCCCCGTGCGTCTCGCGCTCGCTTGCATCTCCGTGCCGACGCTGCCTCTCTTCCCGCTCGCACTCGACCTCGACAACACAGTCTTTGGCTCCGCCACTGCGTGTTCCGGTGGTACGCACGCTGCAACACGTATGTATTCATTACCAGAGCGATGGCGAGGCATGACAGCATCTCTGTCTGACCAGAGAGTTATTTATCGTTGCTAGTCGGCGCTTGGACCGCGCCAGACGACAGTAGTGGCACGCACCGGGTCGCCAGGAACAGTTGTTATATATATTGTAGCGCGAGTCGGGAGAGGTAGTAGTCGGTCGACAGTAGTAGCGGGTGGACGGTTGTACTGAGCGGGCGTCGGCGGCGTGCTCTGCTCGTCTCGCGACTCTGGTCACGGTTCGGGACGATGTATAGTATATTGTGTTATAATCAAAAGGTAGTGTGAAGCTGCATTTTGCGCAAATCTGATAACGTATGTTCATTGTACTTATTTTGTTCAACAACAAAAGCCCCACTATTACTTTTTTCTAACGTAACTTTTGTCTTTTAACGAAAAACATTCACTTTTTAAAGACTACTTCCTATGGCATTTCCCTCCAAGGAGTGCAATTAATTACCAGCCAGCACTCATTCATTGCACACAGCTGTGTAAGGGGTATCTACAATTGAGGAGCGGATACAAATGCAATTTTTTTTTGTTTTTTTTTGTGTGTTGTAACCTCCCCGCAAAATTTAAAATAATGGACAATGTTATTTACGGATGCTAATGGACATTGCGCTAATTGTAACCTCGCCCACAATGAGAGGTATTGAAAATGGCAACAAACATGTGAATTTCGCAATCTGACTCAAATATAAATTCTTCACAACATTTAAAGTCCGTTCAGTGACAAGAAACTTCGATTAAACCGAACTATCGGTCTTTGGCCCTGTGCAAAACAATCAGAATTAAAAGTCTTACCTCGGAATAAATGGATGTCACAACATTTCTGCTCTTGTTTGTTGCGCAGCGCTTGGAGGAACTGCATTGCAAATAATAATATTCTCTTTTTGTTGTGATTTTAGTGCAATCTTTCTTCAAAGACGTGGAATGAAATGTGAAGTGCAACGAACTCTTTAGTTCAATAAACAATTAAATGTTTGAAAAATGCTTTTGAAATAAAAATTAGTATTGGGGAACTTGTTGGAGAATAATTACAATAAATAAAATTGTTCATTATCTAATGATTATATTAATTAACAGTATACCTTATTCACCATCTTGACCAGTGTTGCCGACCGCCTACATCACACAACCGCACTCGGCTGCTACTACTGACCGACCGCTCTGCATGACGACTATTAGCGTACTGCACGCGACGACTACTGACAGAGTACAGCCCTCAACTAGACAGACCTACAGACTCGCAACGACTGACTGACTGACTGACTGACTGACTGAGAACCGCTCGCAACACTCGCGCGGTCCAGCGCAAACTCTCTGGTCACAGACGCTACAATGTCTCGCCATCGCTGCTATGTTACATACGTGTTTCAGTGTCTTTTTCATTGGGGTAACGATCTTTGGCTCTTTTTATTCTGGATACAGGGCCAAAGGTCAACGCTGCTGCCCTTATACAATTTATCAGGTTTCATTATGTCTGTTGCAATGTTACATACGGTTCATTCTTTCATTCATATTATCGTTGGGTTTGTTTTGTAGGGACGTTAACATTCTGGCACATTTTTATTATCATCGGACCCTCTGCTACTTGTGCAGGGAGGTTATACCTGGGTCCATTTCCATTTCCATTTACATTCTAATATTGATAGACCTTTTGTTTTCTTTTTTGTTTCTTGTTGTTTTTCCTTCTTTTTTTTTGTTTTGTTTTTCCCGCTCTCACCACCACCACCACCGCCGCATCACGCCTTCCGTTTTCTTGGTTTCTTTTCTGTTCTTCAACTGCTTCAACATCACCGCGCCCCATTTCCACACCACAGCCATCAGCCTCCAAGACGGGCAGGCGCAGTGTGCCATTTCCGGCGCACAAGCACACCCGTACGGTACTCTCCTCGCCCCCACGCCACCAACAACACAGCGACCACGCGGCTTTCAGGCACGGCACGGCACCGGCGAAATGCGCCGCCCCCGCCCCTCCGCGCATCCGTCCGTCTCGCCACGTTCACTGACAGCCGCGTCTGCGGCTACACCACGACAACCACAACACAACACCGCTCCCCTCCCTGGCAACTCATTGTTTTTCTCCTCCTCTTTTGCACAAACCACAACGCCGAGCACAGGCGCAAGCCACCCACACCGCGCCCCTCCCCGTCCCGCCTCTCTTTGGCCGCCGCTCCTCGTTTGCCCCCTCCCATCTCCCGAAATGCCATGCCATGCCAGCAGCGTTACGCATGCCCCTCCCCTGTCCACACAACACTACCGCCAAACGAACAGCCTTCCGGGCCACATGCAGGGCACGCCCACCTCCAAACACTGCCAATTCACGGACGCACACACTCACTTTCTCGACACCTTTCTGTACGGAGGGTGCGTCATCTCGACCGTGACAGAGTGACGGCAACTATCGACGATCCATTTCCCCCCACTGGTAAAACATGTCCACTAACACCTACATACATCATTCAAGTACACAGACAATAGCATACACACAATGGGAGGGCACACGAACATGGACGGCACGGCACTGTCATACACTCTTCCTCAGAACCATATCAACAAACGTTACGTACATCCGGGAAAGCGAAAGCGAAAGCAAAGGCAAAGCCCAATGCAGCCGTCAAAGGTAACGTTCACCACGGCAGACACTTGCAGCCGCGCCGCCGTTAAACGCATTTTCAGTGCGGCTCCAATACGCCTCCGACACGGGAACGTTCCGTTGCTCTACGAATGCGTTTCTCCCCTTTTTCCCTTCCTCTCTCTTTTGCCCCCCCTCCTTGCACTCTTGCCTCATTCCTCACGTTCTGCCCAGACATTCGACCGATCAAAGTCAACCCTTCGTTACCGTTCTCAGCGCGACGGTGTACAACAGTATGACGGGTGTGCCCAAGACTTCGGTTCAGTTGCGTGACGCCGGTCTATCGCGCCGATCGACAGTTACTCAGGGGGCGACGGATCGGACCACGTCACCGACACACAAAACACTTTCAAACAAACAAATACATACCGGATGGACACAGACAAACACGTGTACAGACATTCGCCAAACAAACGACCGCCGCCGCCGCCGCCGTCGTCGTCTAGCGTCGCGCTTACTGTACTGCACTGGACACGCGTGCATCTTGAATGACGACATCGGTGTGCGTGCGTCGTACGCAATCAGTCAGACACGGCTATCAGAAATCAGAGTCGAATGGTACATCATCGTGCGTGTCGCCGTACACGTACAGTACAATACAACAACAATGCGTCTTAATGGCACGTTCATTTCAACGTCACTCACACACCTCCACGCTGCAGTTACGTCGCACCATTGTCAAAAACTCGGCGTACAGCAAAGGGAATAGTGGGCGGCAAAAAACAAACCAAACAACAAAAAACATTTCACATTTCACCCTCGCCATGTATGATGTGCAAAAAAAAAACAAACCCGCAAACGGCCGTCGTTACGGTGACACAAAAGTCGCCGATCGCACTGTCCCCCCCTCGCAGACAGGTAACACACACACACACACACACCCCAACACCAATGGGTCAAAACCACTCCAACGAGGCGTGCCACCATTCCACGCCACGGCGACCAACCTCGTGGCCGTACCCCGCAACACGCTTTGACGCGCCCCCCCACCCACAATCAAAATGCACACATACATCACAGCCGTCCACACAAACAACAACAACAACAATTCCGCCCTTCCCGCAAAAGGCAAGTTGGTGGCCCTGAAAAGGGCCGTTTTGCCGCTCTCGCAACGGAGGAGCCTTCTCCATCCTTCCTTCCATTCCAGAGCCACCTCCTTACTTGGAGCTCGTGTACTTGGTCACCGCCTTCGTGCCCTCGCTCACGGCGTGCTTGGCCAGCTCGCCAGGCAGCAACAGCCGCACAGCGGTCTGGATCTCGCGGGACGTGATGGTCGAGCGCTTGTTGTAGTGCGCCAGGCGAGAAGCCTCGGCCGCAATGCGCTCGAAAATGTCGTTCACGAAGCTGTTCATGATGCTCATCGCCTTCGACGAGATGCCCGTGTCAGGGTGCACCTGCTTCAGCACCTTGTAGATGTAGATGGCATAGCTCTCCTTCCTCTTGCGCTTCTTCTTCTTGTCGCCCTTCGAAATGTTCTTCTGCGCCTTGCCAGCCTTCTTGGCGGCCTTCCCGCTAGTCTTGGGCGGCATCTCGAACCAACGTACGGCAGCAGCAACACCAGTAGCAAGCGCTCCGCTCTAGTCAGCGTCTCCCCACACAGTGGCACCCGCCGCCAGCCGCCGCCGCACCTTTACCAGCTCGCCCTGTTGCGGCCGCCGACCAATGGGGCGCGCGCGCAACCGGCCGCCGCACCCGAGCCCATAAAGCACCCCCACCCCGGCTGCGCCGGCACGCACTCCGCTGCTCGACTCGCTGCCGCTCGCACCGGTCGTTTTCGTTTCCGTTTCGTGTGCACCGTCGCTAGCCCATCGCCATGTCCGGACGCGGAAAGGGAGGCAAAGTCAAGGGCAAGTCAAAGTCCCGCTCAAGCAGGGCTGGGCTCCAGTTCCCGGTCGGCAGAATCCACCGCCTCCTGCGCAAGGGAAACTACGCAGAGCGCGTCGGCGCCGGGGCGCCCGTCTACCTCGCCGCCGTCATGGAGTACCTCGCGGCTGAGGTGCTCGAGCTGGCCGGAAACGCGGCCCGCGACAACAAGAAGACGCGCATCATCCCGCGCCACCTGCAGCTTGCCATCCGCAACGACGAGGAGCTCAACAAGCTCCTGTCGGGCGTCACCATCGCACAGGGTGGTGTCCTGCCCAACATCCAGGCCGTCCTGCTGCCAAAGAAGACCGAGAAGAAGGCCTAAAGGAGGCCAGGCAATCGCAGCGCCGCGTGCTCCCCTGCACGCAACGCGCTTTGCCGGCTCGGCTCGGCCCACAACAATCGGCCCTTTTCAGGGCCACCACACAAACCTACGTCCAAAGCAAAATTTCAGTCGTCCTCGCCGCACCTTGTTTTGTTGTTTTAACTTTGCACTTTCACAGCACAGCCGCCGCCGGCGCACGTCCGCCATCTTGTCGTCCACACAGCCCGTGTGGCCCAACACACACACACACACACACACACATTTTGCACGGTCGCAGTCGCCTTCCAAACGACAACGGCAGCAATAATGACCATTGTTAAAGGGAGGCGTGTCGACACACCGCCCTCCACTCCCGCGCGCAACGGCCGTCGACACGAACGAAACAAACAGCTGATCCGGCCGCCTATGCCCACACGCCTTGCCTCGGAAACCCCAACGCCGCCGCAAACACACAGAGCCAAACCACGCAAGCAAATAATCACCGCCTCTCGCACAACAACACACAGCCCGCCATCTCCATCGCGATCGATACAAAGACACACAATAACAAACACAAACGAAGCAGCTCCACTCTCACACACACACAGCCAGCCACATGACACGTTTCCTTTCCTTCTCCCCTCCCAGTCACATCACGTCGCTCAAACGGAAAGAAACAAACAAACAACACACGCAGCAACAACACAGACTCTTTCGCACTTTTCAACTTCCGAACAGTGTGGTGGCCCTGAAAAGGGCCGTTTTCTAGTCTCTCCCACCCACAAGCACGGCCGCGGGAAGGCCAGCGCCCGCTGCGACGCAGCCTAACCGCCGAAACCGTACAGGGTGCGCCCCTGCCTCTTCAGGGCGTACACCACGTCCATGGCCGTCACAGTCTTGCGCTTGGCGTGCTCAGTGTACGTCACCGCGTCGCGGATCACGTTCTCCAGGAACACCTTCAGCACCCCGCGGGTCTCCTCGTAGATCAGACCAGAGATGCGCTTCACGCCGCCCCTGCGAGCCAGGCGGCGGATGGCGGGCTTCGTGATGCCCTGGATGTTGTCGCGCAACACCTTGCGGTGCCGCTTGGCGCCGCCCTTGCCGAGCCCCTTTCCTCCCTTGCCGCGGCCTGTCATCCTTCCTTCCTCGGGCAAAGCAAAACGTGCACAAACAGCAGCTGCAGCGTCTCGCGAGTCGGCTACGGTCTGCGCCCAGCGCGCCCGCCGCCCCCCTATATAGACTCTGGCCCGCCCTCCCCCCACCACGCGCAACCGAGGGCATATAAGCGCAGCACGGAGGCGCGCGGGCCCGTTGTCAAGGCAGCACCGGACGCCGCGCCGCACCTAACCTCCACGCACGCCGCTCCGCTACCGCTACCGCTACCGCCATGGCCCGCACAAAGCAAACGGCCCGCAAGTCCACCGGCGGAAAGGCGCCGCGCAAACAGCTCGCCACCAAGGCGGCGAGGAAGAGCGCGCCCGCCACCGGAGGCGTCAAGAAGCCCCACCGCTACAGGCCGGGCACCGTCGCCCTGCGAGAAATCAGGCGCTACCAGAAGAGCACAGAGCTGCTCATCCGCAAGCTGCCATTCCAGCGCCTAGTGCGCGAGATCGCCCAGGACTTCAAGACCGACCTGCGCTTCCAGAGCTCCGCAGTCATGGCCCTGCAGGAGGCCAGCGAGGCCTACCTCGTCGGCCTCTTCGAAGACACCAACCTGTGCGCCATCCACGCCAAGCGCGTCACCATCATGCCCAAGGACATCCAGCTCGCGCGCCGCATCCGCGGCGAGCGCGCCTAAACCGCGCCGCGGCACCGCACCGCACAAACAAAAACGGCCCTTTTCAGGGCCACTAACATCTCTCCGTCGCGAGCAAACTTTGTCGGTCGCCTGCCTCTCGCCCCGCAACCCAAAAAACAAAAACCACCACTTCCCGTCCGTCCGCCACACCCGCTCACTCTGCCTGCCTGCTAGCAGCGCGCAACAATCACACATCATCCCTCCCCGGCGCTCAAAGCGCACAATACCCAACGGCCGACGTCACACCGCACGGGTGGCTGGCCGGCCGCCGCTTTCGTTTTTCGAAATCAAAAACAAAAAAAACCCGCACTCCACTCCGACGGCCAACGGCCAGGCAGGCTCGCTCGCTCGCTCTACACGCCACCGAAATCCCCCGCCGACTCCTTCCCACATCTCAACGTGCCCCCCGTTGCAAAACATAACACACACACAAAGGAACAAAACAAAGACCAGACACGACAGACATCCGAGAAGAACGAACGCAGGCAAGCCAACCAACGTATTCAAACAAAACAACGTGACAGAAAACCAACCGTCGGCCGCCGCCACAAAACAAACACGGCGACAATCAACCACGACATCAGCAACAACACCGCTTACCGCTACCGCCGCCCACACCCGCCACCGACCCCCGCAATCCAACCACCACGGCACGCAAACAGCATCCCCACGGGCATACAGAAACGCCAGACAGACAGACACACACCCACACCAAACGCAACACGACAATCAAAACCTTCCCCGACGTGCTTTGATGGCCCTGAGAAGGGCCGTTTTGGGCCGCGCGTCTCTTGCGCGCCACTAGACGACGACGGGCGGTGGGGACGACGGAGTCAAGCGCCAAACCCTTCCTTTCCCATCTCTTTCTCCTCTACTCTACTTCTTCTTCTTGGGCGAAGCCTTCGCCTTAGACGGCGTCGTCGCCTTCTTCGGGCGCGGCGCCTTCGGCTTCTTCGTCGGAACCTTGGCGGCCTTCTTCGCCTTCGACGGCGACTTGGCCTTGGCCGGCTTGGCCGCAGCCGCCTTCTTCGCACCCGCGGGAGCGGCCGACGCCGCAGACGCCTTCTTGGCGGCGCCCGCCTTCCGACCGGTCGCCGCCTTCACGCCACCAGCCTTCTTTGCGCCGGCCGCACGGGCGCCCTTCTTCTCCTTGCTGGCCGGAGCGGCGCGCTTCTTCTTGGCACCGCCAGCACGAGCCTTGCCGCCCTCGGCCGCCCCCCCGCCGCCGGCGCCGGCAAGCTTGAACGAGCCGGACGCGCCCTTCCCCTTCGTCTGCACCAGCTCGCCCGCCACGACGGCCGACTTGAGGTACTTCTTGATAAACGGCGCCAGCTTCTCCGCGTCCAGCTTGTAGTGCGCGGCTATGTACTTCTTGATCGCCTGCAGCGACGACCCGCCGCGCTCCTTCAGACTCTTGATGGCGGCCGTCACCATCTCAGAGGTGCGCGGGTGCGCAGGCTTGGCGCGCGGCTTCTTCGCAGACGACGCAGACTTGGCCTTCTTCGTAGTGCCGGTGGCGGCGGGTGCCGCAGCAGTCTCGTTCGTAGCCGCCTGATCTGCCATTTCGACGACGCGCCTAACACACAGCGAGAGCGAGAGCGAGAGCGAGCGGGACGGCAGGCACGCAAGCACAGCACAGCAGAGCAGAGAATCACAAGGGCCCAGCCAGTGTCGCGGGCGGGCGCGGACGGCCGAGAGAGCGGCCGCCACTCTGCGCGCCGCCGCGCCGCGCCTCCCGCGCTTGCTACCGCCCAACGTCCGACAGCCTGTGCGGAGCAGCCCCAAACCTGCGCCACAACCGCCCGCGCCTTTCAAACCACCGAGGATGGGGCTACACACAGCCACACCACAGTCGCCAACCAGTCGCCACGGCAGCGCCGCAAACCACGGCCAAACTGCAGCTACCGCGCGCTACAGCCTGGGTCGGCCCGCCGAGAATCGCCGCCCCCGCCCAAATGCCGCCCCCACAGCCCCAGCCGACGACCCGCCACAATGGCCAAACCTTCGGCAAAACTCCCACACCGTCGCCGCGGCAGCCCGGCCAGCGCGGCCGGCGCCACAGCCACACAAGCCGAGGCGTGCGGCGATGACGGCCGTGCAAACGCGCCTCCGCCGCCCCATCGCCTTCCGTCGCCCTCCCGCCGTTTCCCGATCGGCCCGCAGCCGTCGGGCCACATCGCGCGCCGTCCTCCTCCTCTCGCCCGCCAACATTCACAGCCGTTTCTCAACAATTGCCCGCCGCAAACGGACGCCGCCTGCGCAACAGGCGCCGCCGCCCCTCGCCGCTTCCGACCCAACCCCTCGACCGAGGCAAACCGCAATCCGAATCTACAGACCAACCCAATCTGCCGTCAGCACACACGACAGCCGACCTTACACGTTACGCGTTACACATTACGTGTACACGTCTAGGTTAGGTTAGGTTAGGTTAGGTGGACGTGGGTTAGGTTAAGGGGACTTGGGTTAGGTTAAGCGTCAAACTTAGGTTAAGCATTCAAACACGTCAGGCGTCAGAGGTTAGGTTAGGTTAGGTTAGGTTAGGTTAGGTTAGGTTCGGTTAGGTTACACGTTAGGTTAAGGGGTCAGTGCTAGGTTAAGAAGCGTCAAACGTAGGTTCAAAAAGCGTTCAAACGTGAGGCGTGAGCCGGACAGCTTACCTTTACGTAGACGTTAGGGGCTCCACAGGCTGAGCTCACCTCGCCACACCACAGGTTAGGTTCGGTTCGCTCGGCTCAGCGTAAAGCGCCGAGGTCAGGGTTACGTTCGTTCACCTTCGGGCGCCACACTTTCGGTTGAAAGGTCGCGACGGGACGACGTCGGCAGGCACGCCGCAAACGAACAAAAACGTACAGACGACGTCGAAAACCGCCGACAGACGGGGGAGCAGCACGACCACGACCAGATACCGAGCGCGAACGAGACACACGCGAACCACCCCCACCGGCCAAAGGGCACCACACGACAACCCAGAGCACCACGTGTCGACACCAGAGCAACCCGCCGCTCACGCGACATGGCTGGCACCGAAGGGCAACCGCCCGCAACTGCGCTTTCCGCGCCGGCCCGGATGCACGTCGTGCTACAACAACACCACTACCGTACACAGCCGCTGTTCACAACATCACTATCAATGGCGCGCCCGCGGCTCGCCGCCGTCGCAGTCGCAGCCCCAACGCCAGCACTTTTGCACCACCATTCACACGCACCGCACCACAGCTCGCCGACACAGCCGAACAAAACAAACACCACACAACAACAACAGCAACAACGCCGCCGCCTCTACTTGTGCCGGCGACCCACCCCGCCGATGGCGCACCTTTCCTTTCGCCAGCCGGCAATCGACACACACGCACCCACCCCCCCCCCCCCCCGGGGCCCAGTGCAAAAAACAAAAACAAACAAAAAAAAACACAAACGACACGGGAAGCGCACACCGCCGCTTCGCGCGCACGCCACCAACCAGTCGTCGCCTCACAATAACAAACACAAACAAAATAAACTAACAACTAGGGCAACACAAAACAAAAACGCCTCGCACGAACCGCCCACAAAAAGGACAAGCACACGCACAGCCTCTGCTGACGACCACGACGCAGCGGCACGCTGCTCCTGTCCCGCGCCCCGCGCCCCACTCGATTCACAACTCACGCGACACCGTCAACGACGGGCTCGCTTACGCGCAACCTACCACCTTTCCGCCAACGACGCACAGCCCCAGCCCCACCCGACGACGCCCGTGGCAACGACTGCACTTTCACCACCGCCTCCCCCTTCCCCCCCCAAAACACACACACACACACACACACACACACACAGAGCCAGCCAAAAACGCACTCGCGACCCACACATGCACGTGCATCGCCACACGCCAACCAGTCAACGTCGACAACCACACGCACGGCTCGAAACGAAACCGGCGTCCTTCCACGTTGCCATCAAGCTACGCGACACAAGACACAAGGAACCAACACAACAGCCGGCCCCACTAATTCCCACTCTCACGCCGCAAAAAGCACACCGAAACCGCCAAACGCACGCACATTCCCCTTCGCACTGACACCGACCGGCTCGCTACCACACACCTCTCGGCAGCCGTTTCACGCCAATTCGCCACACCGGCCCCACAGTCGACAAGCGCCCGCCCTGTACGGCACACGCAACGACGCAGCGCAGCAAAGGGCGCCCGCAACACATACCTCTCCTCCTCCCTCTCTCTCTCCGCCGCCCGACGCGCCAACCGCCACACCACACCGCCAGCCACTCGCAAATTGTGCACTGCCACCAGCCACACGTCCAACACGCCGCGCCGCCTCCGGCCACCCGCCAGGGGGCGCTCACGTCCGCGACAACAGCGCGGCCCGCCGGGCCGGGCCGAACCGAACCGAGCCGCCGCTGCTCTGCACTCGGCACGGCCACACCCTGCTGCAGACCGGGCTCGTCTCTCTGTACGCGTCTGCCTGCGCATCAACACAACACGACCTTTTTTTTTTTTTTTTTTTTTTCCTCTCTACCGCCATCCCTTCTTCTCGCGTTTTACTCGTTGTTGCAGCAGCGGCGCACACCTACACATCCACAGCCCCAGCCCCAGCCCCAGCCGAGCCGGCCTCACCTCAGGGCCCGCCGCCAGCGTCTCCTCCTCGGGCACAGGTGCGGTGCTGTGGCCGCCCATCCAACCGCATTGCTGGCCGTCCAGCCGCCAGGCGTTCCCACTGCCGCGAGCCACGCCGCGCACCGACCCTGCTGCAGAAAACGAAGCATAGCCAGAGACCGACCGATACACAAAGCAAGCCGTCGCCTCGCCTCTTGTCCTTCCTGCCTTCCTTCCGCCCCCGCCCTTCTCACACCACCGCCTCTCCACTTTCGCCCCCCCCCCCCCTCCTTCTTTTTTTTTTTTTTGTTTTCTTCTTTCTTTCTTTCTTTCTTTCTTTCTTTCTTTCTTTCTTTCTTTGGCCCTCTCTCCTTCCCGCCATGGCGGTTACGGCACCGCCTGCAGCGGCAGATTTTTTTGCGCCCACACGCCTACTCCTACCACCATTAACCTTGCCCTGCCCTGCCCATCAACGTCGCAGTCGAACCGACGCTTGCCAACACACTGCCGACGTTCCTTTCTCTTTTCGGCCTACGCCCATTACGCGCCGCCGCCACAGCACCTTCCCTTCCCACAACACACCGACGTCATCACACGCACCCAAAACAGGGGCCACGACCGTGTTCCTCGCCCACTCCCATCCCGCACGGTACGCACATTCCCAACTATTACCGCGCACCCTCCCTTTCCAATCTGTGTGTCTCTGTGTCTGCGTCCTGTCCGCGCGTGACGCCTCTCAACATCCGCCGTCCCCCGTCCCCCGTCCCGTTTTCGCCCCCATGCCGTCGTCGCGCCGCCTCCTCCCCGTCCACCGCCGCCCCTGTCCGCCCCGCACCACACCATACACCGCTGCTTGTCCCGGCCGTTGCCACCAAAGGCGCCGACCGCAAACGCGCCACGCCGCAGCCCCCGTGCGTCTCGCGCTCGCTTGCATCTCCGTGCCGACGCTGCCTCTCTTCCCGCTCGCACTCGACCTCGACAACACAGTCTTTGGCTCCGCCACTGCGTGTTCCGGTGGTACGCACGCTGCAACACGTATGTATTCATTACCAGAGCGATGGCGAGGCATGACAGCATCTCTGTCTGACCAGAGAGTTATTTATCGTTGCTAGTCGGCGCTTGGACCGCGCCAGACGACAGTAGTGGCACGCACCGGGTCGCCAGGAACAGTTGTTATATATATTGTAGCGCGAGTCGGGAGAGGTAGTAGTCGGTCGACAGTAGTAGCGGGTGGACGGTTGTACTGAGCGGGCGTCGGCGGCGTGCTCTGCTCGTCTCGCGACTCTGGTCACGGTTCGGGACGATGTATAGTATATTGTGTTATAATCAAAAGGTAGTGTGAAGCTGCATTTTGCGCAAATCTGATAACGTATGTTCATTGTACTTATTTTGTTCAACAACAAAAGCCCCACTATTACTTTTTTCTAACGTAACTTTTGTCTTTTAACGAAAAACATTCACTTTTTAAAGACTACTTCCTATGGCATTTCCCTCCAAGGAGTGCAATTAATTACCAGCCAGCACTCATTCATTGCACACAGCTGTGTAAGGGGTATCTACAATTGAGGAGCGGATACAAATGCAATTTTTTTTTGTTTTTTTTTGTGTGTTGTAACCTCCCCGCAAAATTTAAAATAATGGACAATGTTATTTACGGATGCTAATGGACATTGCGCTAATTGTAACCTCGCCCACAATGAGAGGTATTGAAAATGGCAACAAACATGTGAATTTCGCAATCTGACTCAAATATAAATTCTTCACAACATTTAAAGTCCGTTCAGTGACAAGAAACTTCGATTAAACCGAACTATCGGTCTTTGGCCCTGTGCAAAACAATCAGAATTAAAAGTCTTACCTCGGAATAAATGGATGTCACAACATTTCTGCTCTTGTTTGTTGCGCAGCGCTTGGAGGAACTGCATTGCAAATAATAATATTCTCTTTTTGTTGTGATTTTAGTGCAATCTTTCTTCAAAGACGTGGAATGAAATGTGAAGTGCAACGAACTCTTTAGTTCAATAAACAATTAAATGTTTGAAAAATGCTTTTGAAATAAAAATTAGTATTGGGGAACTTGTTGGAGAATAATTACAATAAATAAAATTGTTCATTATCTAATGATTATATTAATTAACAGTATACCTTATTCACCATCTTGACCAGTGTTGCCGACCGCCTACATCACACAACCGCACTCGGCTGCTACTACTGACCGACCGCTCTGCATGACGACTATTAGCGTACTGCACGCGACGACTACTGACAGAGTACAGCCCTCAACTAGACAGACCTACAGACTCGCAACGACTGACTGACTGACTGACTGACTGACTGAGAACCGCTCGCAACACTCGCGCGGTCCAGCGCAAACTCTCTGGTCACAGACGCTACAATGTCTCGCCATCGCTGCTATGTTACATACGTGTTTCAGTGTCTTTTTCATTGGGGTAACGATCTTTGGCTCTTTTTATTCTGGATACAGGGCCAAAGGTCAACGCTGCTGCCCTTATACAATTTATCAGGTTTCATTATGTCTGTTGCAATGTTACATACGGTTCATTCTTTCATTCATATTATCGTTGGGTTTGTTTTGTAGGGACGTTAACATTCTGGCACATTTTTATTATCATCGGACCCTCTGCTACTTGTGCAGGGAGGTTATACCTGGGT
>NW_025725360.1:0-34226 GCF_021461395.2 Schistocerca americana | reverse complement strand
ACTGTCGATCGGCGCGATAGACCGGCGTCACGCAACTGAACCGAAGTCTTGGGCACACCCGTCATACTGTTGTACACCGTCGCGCTGAGAACGGTAACGAAAGGTTGACTCTGATCGGTCGAATGTCTGGGCAGAACGTGAGGAATGAGGCAAGAGTGCAAGGAGGGGGGGGCAAAAGAGAGAGGAAGGGAAAAAGGGGAGAAACGCATTCGTAGAGCAACGGAACGTTCCCGTGTCGGAGGCGTATTGGAGCCGCACTGAAATGCGTTTAACGGCGGCGCGGCTGCAAGTGTCTGCCGTGGTGAACGTTACCTTTGACGGCTGCATTGGGCTTTGCCTTTGCTTTCGCTTTCGCTTTCGCTTTCCCGGATGTACGTAACGTTTGTTGATATGGTTCTGAGGAAGAGTGTATGACAGTGCCGTGCCGTCCATGTTCGTGTGCCCTCCCATTGTGTGTATGCTATTGTCTGTGTACTTGAATGATGTATGTAGGTGTTAGTGGACATGTTTTACCAGTGGGGGGAAATGGATCGTCGATAGTTGCCGTCACTCTGTCACGGTCGAGATGACGCACCCTCCGTACAGAAAGGTGTCGAGAAAGTGAGTGTGTGTGTGTGTGTGTGTGTGTGTGTGTGTGCGTGCGTGCGTCCGTGAATTGGCAGTGTTTGGAGGTGGGCGTGCCCTGCATGTGGCCCGGAAAAGGCTGTTCGTTAGGCGGTAGTGTTGTGTGGACAGGGGAGGGGCATGCGTAACGCTGCTGGCATGGCATTTCGGGAGATGGGAGGGGGCAAACGAGGAAACGAGGAGCGGCGGCCAAAGACGGGACGGGGAGGGGCGCGGTGTGGGTGGCTTGCGCCTGTGCTCGGCGTTGTGGTTTGTGCAAAAGAGGAGGAGAAAAACAATGTGAGTTGCCAGGGAGGGGAGCGGTGTTGTGTTGTGGTTGTCGTGGTGTAGCCGCAGACGCGGCTGTCAGTGAACGTGGCGAGACGGACGGATGCGCGGAGGGGCGGGGGCGGGGGCGGCGCATTTCGCCGGTGCCGTGCCGTGCCGTGCCGTGCCTGAAAGCCGCGTGGTCGCTGTGTTGTTGGTGGCGTGGGGGCGAGGAGAGTACCGTACGGGTGTGCTTGTGCGCCGGAAATGGCACACTGCGCCCGCCCGTCTTGGAGGCTGATGGCTGTGGTGTGGAAATGGGGCGCGGTGATGTTGAAGCACAGAAAAGAAACCAAGAAAACGGAAGGCGTGATGCGGCGGTGGTGGTGAGAGCGGGAAAAACAAAACAAAAGAAAAAAAACAACAAAAAAAAAGAAGGAAAAACAACAAGAAACAAAAAAGAAAACAAAAAGTCTATCAATATTAAAATGTAAATGGAAATGGAAATGGACCCAGGTATAACCTCCCTGCACAAATAGCAGAGAGTCCGATGATAATAAAAATGTGCCAGAATGTTAACGTCCCTACAAAACAAACCCAACGATAATATTAATGAAAGAGTGAACCGTATGTAACATTGCAACAGACATAATGAAACCTGATAAATTGTATAAGGGCAGCAGCCGTTGACCTTTGGCCCTGTATTCAGAATAAAAAGAGCCAAAGATCGTTACCCCAATGAAAAAGACACTGAAACACGTATGTAACATAGTAGCGATGGCGAGACATTGTAGCATCTGTGACCAGAGAGTTTGCGCTGGACTGCGCGAGTGTTGCGAGCGGTTCTCAGTCAGTCAGTCAGTCTGTGTAGTTGAGGGCTGTACTCTGTCAGTAGTCGTCGCGTGCAGTACGCTAATAGTCGTCATGCAGAGCGGTCGGTCAGTAGTAGCAGCCGAGTGCGGTTGTGTGATGTAGGCGGTCGGCAACACTGGTCAAGATGGTGAATAAGGTATACTGTTAATTAATATAATCATTAGATAATGAGAAATTGTATTTATTGTAATTATGCTCCAACAAGTTCCCCAATAATAATTTTTATTTCAAAAGCATTTTTCAAACATTTAATCTTTTATTGAACTAAAGAGTTCGTTCCACTTCTTTGAAGAAAAATGTCACTAAAATCACAAAAAAAGAGAATATTATTATTTGCAATGCAGTTCCTCCAAGCGCTGCGCAACAACCAGAGCAGAAATGTGACATCCATTTATTCGGAGGTAAGACTTTAATTCCGATTGTTTTGCACAGGGCCAAAGACCGATATTTCGGTTTAATTGAAGTTTCTTGTCACTGAACGGACTTTTTTAAATGTTGTGTGAAGACTTTATATTTGAGTCAGATTGCGAATTGCACATTGTTGTTGCCATTTTCAATACCTCTCATTGTGGGCGAGGTTACAATTAGCGCAATGTCCATTAGCATCCGTAAATAACATTGTCCATTATTTTAAATATTGCTGGGAGGTTACAACACACACACAAAACAAAAAACAAAAAGAAACAAAAAATTGCATTTATATCCGCTCCTCGATTGTAGATACCCCTTACACAGCTGTGTGCAATGAATGAGTGCTGGCTGGTAATTAATTGCACTCCTTGGAGGGAAATGCCATAGGAAGTAGTCTTTAAAAAGTGAATGTTTTTCGTTAAGAGACAAAAGTTACTTTAGAAAAAAAGTAATAGTGGGGCTTGTGTTGTTGAACAAAATAAGTACAATGAACATACGTTATCAGATTTGCGCAATGCAGCGTCACACCACCTCTTGATTATAACACAATATACTATACATCGTCCCGAACCGTGACCAGAGTCGCGAGACGAGCAGAGCACGCCGCCGACGCCCGCTCAGTACAACCGTCCACCCGCTACTACTGTCGACCGACTACTACCTCTCCCGACTCGCGCTACAATATATATAACAACTGTTCCTGGCGACCCGGTGCGTGCCACTACTGTCGTCTGGCGCGGTCCAAGCGCCGACTAGCAGCGATAAAGAACTCTCTGGTCAGACAGAGATGCTGTCATGCCTCGCCATCGCTCTGGTAATGAATACATACGTGTTGCAGCGTGCGTACCACCGGAACACGCAGTGGCGGAGCCAAAGACTGTGTTGTCGAGGTCGAGTGCGAGTGGGAAGAGAGGCAGCGTCGGCACGGAGATGCAAGCGAGCGCGAGACGCACGGGGGCTGCGGCGTGGCGCGTTTGCGGTCGGCGCCTTTGGTGGCAACGGCCGGGACAAGCAGCGGTGTATGGTGTGGTGCGGGGCGGACAGGGGCGGCGGTGGACGGGGAGGAGGCGGCGCGACGACGGCATGGGGGCGAAAACGGGACGGGGGACGGCGGATGTTGAGAGGCGTCACGCGCGGACAGGACACAGACACAGAGACACACAGAGTGGAAAGGGAGGGTGCGCGGTAGTAGTTGGGAATGTGCGTACCGTGCGGGATGGGAGTGGGCGAGGAACACGGTCGTGGCCCCTGTTTTGGGTGCGTGTGATGACGTCGGTGTGTTGTGGGAAGGGAAGGTGCTGTGGCGGCGGCGCGTAATGGGCGTAGGCCGAAAAGAGAAAGGAACGTGGGCAGTGTGTTGGCAAGCGTCGGTTCGACTGCGACGTTGATGGGCAGGGCAGGGCAAGGTTAATGGTGGTAGGAGTAGGCGTGTGGGCGCAAAAAATCTGCCGCTGCAGGCGGTGCCGTAACCGCCATGGCGGGAAGGAGAGAGGGCCAAAGAAAGAAAGAAAGAAGAAAAAAAAGGAGGGGGGGGGGGGCGAAAGTGGAGAGGCGGTGGTGTGAGAAGGGCGGGGGCGGAAGGAAGGCAGGAAGGACAAGAGGCGAGGCGACGGCTTGCTTTGTGTATCGGTCGGTCTCTGGCTATGCTTCGTTTTCTGCAGCAGGGTCGGTGCGCGGCGTGGCTCGCGGCAGTGGGAACGCCTGGTGGCTGGACGGCCAGCAATGCGGTTGGATGGGCGGCCACAGCACCGCACCTGTGCCCGAGGAGGAGACGCTGGCGGCGGGCCCTGAGGTGAGGCCGGCTCGGCTGGGGCTGTGGATGTGTAGGTGTGCGCCGCTGCTGCAACAACGAGTAAAACGCGAGAAGAAGGGATGGCGGTAGAGAGGAAAAAAAAAAAAAAGGTCGTGTTGTGTTGATGCGCAGGCAGACGCGTACAGAGGGACGAGCCCGGTCTGCAGCAGGGTGTGGCCGTGCCGAGTGCAGAGCAGCGGCGGCTCGGTTCGGTTCGGCCCGGCCCGGCGGGCCGCGCTGTTGTCGCGGACGTGAGCGCCCCCTGGCGGGTGGCCGGAGGCGGCGCGGCGTGTTGGACGTGTGGCTGGTGGCAGTGCACAATTTGCGAGTGGCTGGCGGTGTGGTGTGGCGGTTGGCGCGTCGGGCGGCGGAGAGGTATGTGTTGCGGGCGCCCTTTGCTGCGCTGCGTCGTTGCGTGTGCCGTACAGGGCGGGCGCTTGTCGACTGTGTGGGCGGTGTGGCGAATTGGCGTGAAACGGCTGCCGAGAGGTGTGTGGTAGCGAGCCGGTCGGTGGTGTCAGTGCGAAGGGGAATGTGCGTGCGTTTGGCGGTTTCGGTGTGCTTTTTGCGGCGTGAGAGTGGGAATTAGTGGGGCCGGCTGTTGTGTTGGTTCCTTGTGTCTTGTGTCGCGTAGCTTGATGGCAACGTGGAAGGACGCCGGTTTCGTTTCGAGCCTTGCGTGTGGTTGTCGACGTTGACTGGTTGGCGTGTGCCGATGCACGTGCATGTGTGGGTCGCGAGTGCGTTTTTGGCTGGCTGTGTGTGTGTGTGTGTGTGTGTTTTGGGGGGGAAGGGGGAGGCGGTGGTGAAAGTGCAGTCGTTGCCACGGGCGTCGTCGGGTGGGGCTGGGGCTGTGCGTCGTGGCGGAAAGGTGGTAGGTTGCGGGAAGCGAGCCCGTCGTTGACGGTGTCGCGTGAGTTGTGAATCGAGTGGGGCGCGGGGCGCGGGACAGGAGCAGCGTGCCGCTGCGTCGTGGTCGTCAGCAGAGGCTGTGCGTGTGCTTGTCCTTTTTGTGGGCGGTTCGTGCGAGGCGTTTTTGTTTTGTGTTGCCCTAGTTGTTAGTTTATTTTGTTTGTGTTTGTTATTTTGAGACGACGACTGGTTGGTGGCGTGCGCGCGAAGTGGCGGTGTGCGCTTCCCGTGTCGTTTGTGTTGTTTGGTTTTTTTGTTTTTGTGTGTTTTTTTTTTTTTTTTTTTGCACTGGGCCCCGGTGGGTGGGTGCGTGTGTGTCGATTGCCGGCTGGCGAGAGGTGCGCCATCGGCGGGGTGGGTCGCCGGCACAAGTAGAGGCGGCGGCGTTGTTGCTGTTGTTGTGTGGTGTTTGTTTTGTTCGGCTGTGTCGGCGAGCTGTGTTGCGGTGCGTGTGAATGGTGGTGCAAAAGTGCTGGCGTTGGGGCTGCGACTGCGACGGCGGCGAGCCGCGGGCGCGCCATTGATAGTGATGTTGTGAACAGCGGCTGTGTACGGTAGTGGTGTTGTTGTAGCACGACGTGCATCCGGGCCGGCGCGGAAAGCGCAGTTGCGGGCGGTTGCCCTTCGGTGCCAGCCATGTCGCGTGAGCGGCGGGTTGCTCTGGTGTCGACACGTGGTGCTCTGGGTTGTTGTGTGGTGCCCTTTGGCCGGTGGGGGTGGTTCGCGTGTGTCTCGTTCGCGCTCGGTGTCTGGTCGTGGTCGTGGTCGTGCTGCTCCCCCGTCTGTCGGCGGTTTCCGACGTCGTCTGTACGTTTTTGTTCGTTTGCGGCGTGCCTGCCGACGTCGTCCCGTCGCGACCTTTCAACCGAAAGTGTGGCGCCCGAAGGTGAACGAACGTAACCCTGACCTCGGCGCTTTACGCTGAGCCGAGCGAACCGAACCGAACCTAACGTGTGGTGTGGCGAGGTGAGCTCAGCCTGTGAGCCCCTAACGTCTACGTAAGGTAAGCTGTCCGGCTCACGCCTCACGTTTGAACGCTTTTGTAACCTACGTTTGACGCTTCTTAACCTAGCACTGACCCCTTAACCTAACGTGTAACCTAACCTAACCTAACCTAACCTAACCTAACCTCTGACGCCTGACGTGTTTGAATGCTTAACCTAAGTTTGACGCTTAACCTAACCCAAGTCCCCTTAACCTAACCCACGTCCACCTAACCTAACCTAACGTAGACGTGTAAACGTAATGTGTAACGCGTAACGTGTAAGGTCGGCTGTCGTGTGTGCTTGACGGCAGATTGGGTTGGTCTGTAGATTCGGATTGCGGTTTGCCTCGGTCGAGGGGTTGGGTCGGAAGCGGCGAGGGGCGGCGGCGCCTGTTGCGCAGGCGGCGTCCGTTTGCGGCGGGCAATTGTTGAGAAACGGCTGTGAATGTTGGCGGGCGAGAGGAGGAGGACGGCGCGCGATGTGGCCCGACGGCTGCGGGCCGATCGGGAAACGGCGGGAGGGCGACGGAAGGCGATGGGGCGGCGGAGGCGCGTTTGCACGGCCGTCATCGCCGCACGCCTCGGCTTGTGTGGCTGTGGCGCCGGCCGCGCTGGCCGGGCTGCCGCGGCGACGGTGTGGGAGTTTTGCCGAAGGTTTGGCCATTGTGGCGGGTCGTCGGCTGGGGCTGTGGGGGCGGCATTTGGGCGGGGGCGGCGATTCTCGGCGGGCCGACCCAGGCTGTAGCGCGCGGTAGCTGCAGTTTGGCCGTGGTTTGCGGCGCTGCCGTGGCGACTGGTTGGCGACTGTGGTGTGGCTGTGTGTAGCCCCATCCTCGGTGGTTTGAAAGGCGCGGGCGGTTGTGGCGCAGGTTTGGGGCTGCTCCGCACAGGCTGTCGGACGTTGGGCGGTAGCAAGCGCGGGAGGCGCGGCGCGGCGGCGCGCAGAGTGGCGGCCGCTCTCTCGGCCGTCCGCGCCCGCCCGCGACACTGGCTGGGCCTTGTGATTCTCTGCTCTTGTGCTTGCGTGCCTGCCGTCCCGCTCGCTCTCGCTGTGTGTTACGCGCGTCGTCGAAATGGCAGATCAGGCGGCTACGAACGAGACTGCTGCGGCACCCGCCGCCACCGGCACTACGAAGAAGGCCAAGTCTGCGTCGTCTGCGAAGAAGCCGCGCGCCAAGCCTGCGCACCCGCGCACCTCTGAGATGGTGACGGCCGCCATCAAGAGTCTGAAGGAGCGCGGCGGGTCGTCGCTGCAGGCGATCAAGAAGTACATAGCCGCGCACTACAAGCTGGACGCGGAGAAGCTGGCGCCGTTTATCAAGAAGTACCTCAAGTCGGCCGTCGTGGCGGGCGAGCTGGTGCAGACGAAGGGGAAGGGCGCGTCCGGCTCGTTCAAGCTTGCCGGCGCCGGCGGCGGGGGGGCGGCCGAGGGCGGCAAGGCTCGTGCTGGCGGTGCCAAGAAGAAGCGCGCCGCTCCGGCCAGCAAGGAGAAGAAGGGCGCCCGTGCGGCCGGCGCAAAGAAGGCTGGTGGCGTGAAGGCGGCGACCGGTCGGAAGGCGGGCGCCGCCAAGAAGGCGTCTGCGGCGTCGGCCGCTCCCGCGGGTGCGAAGAAGGCGGCTGCGGCCAAGCCGGCCAAGGCCAAGTCGCCGTCGAAGGCGAAGAAGGCCGCCAAGGTTCCGACGAAGAAGCCGAAGGCGCCGCGCCCGAAGAAGGCGACGACGCCGTCTAAGGCGAAGGCTTCGCCCAAGAAGAAGAAGTAGAGTAGAGGAGAAAGAGATGGGAAAGGAAGGGTTTGGCGCTTGACTCCGTCGTCCCCACCCCCCGTCGTCGTCTAGTGGCGCGCAAGAGACGCGCGGCCCAAAACGGCCCTTCTCAGGGCCATCAAAGCACGTCGGGGAAGGTTTTGATTGTCGTGTTGCGTTTGGTGTGGGTGTCTGTCTGGCGTTTCTGTATGCCCGTGGGGATGCTGTTTGCGTGCCGTGGTGGTTGGATTGCGGGGGTCGGTGGCGGGTGTGGGCGGCGGTAGCGGTAAGCGGTGTTGTTGTTGTTGTTGTTGTCGTGGTTGATTGTCGCCGTGTTTGTTTTGTGGCGGCGGCCGACGGTTGGTTTTCTGTCACGTTGTTTTGTTTGAATACGTTGGTTGGCTTGCCTGCGTTCGTTCTTCTCGGATGTCTGTCTTGTCGAGTCGTGTCTGGTCTTTGTTTTGTTCCTTTGTGTGTGTGTGTGTTATGTTTTGCAACGGGGGGGCACGTTGAGATGCGGAAGGAGTCGGCGGGGATTTCGGTGGCGTGTAGAGCGAGCGAGCGCGCCTGCCTGGCCGTTGGCCGTCGGAGTGGAGTGCGGGTTTTTTTTGTTTTCGAAACGAAAGCGGCGGCCGGCCAGCCACCCGTGCGGTGTGACGTCGGCCGTTGGGTATTGTGCGCTTTGAGCGCCGGGGAGGGATGATGTGTGATTGTTGCGCGCTGCTAGCAGGCAGGCAGAGTGAGCGGGTGTGGCGGACGGACGGGAAGTGGTGGTTTTTGTTTTTGGGTTGCGGGGCGAGAGGCAGGCGACCGACAAAGTTTGCTCGCGACGGAGAGATGTTAGTGGCCCTGAAAAGGGCCGTTTTTGTTTGTGCGGTGCGGTGCCGCGGCGCGGTTTAGGCGCGCTCGCCGCGGATGCGGCGCGCGAGCTGGATGTCCTTGGGCATGATGGTGACGCGCTTGGCGTGGATTGCGCACAGGTTGGTGTCTTCGAAGAGGCCGACGAGGTAGGCCTCGCTGGCCTCCTGCAGGGCCATGACTGCGGAGCTCTGGAAGCGCAGGTCGGTCTTGAAGTCCTGGGCGATCTCGCGCACTAGGCGCTGGAATGGCAGCTTGCGGATGAGCAGCTCTGTGCTCTTCTGGTAGCGCCTGATTTCTCGCAGGGCGACGGTGCCCGGCCTGTAGCGGTGGGGCTTCTTGACGCCTCCGGTGGCGGGCGCGCTCTTCCTCGCCGCCTTGGTGGCGAGCTGTTTGCGCGGCGCCTTTCCGCCGGTGGACTTGCGGGCCGTTTGCTTTGTGCGGGCCATGGCGGTAGCGGTAGCGGTAGCGGAGCGGCGTGCGTGGAGGTTAGGTGCGGCGCGGCGTCCGGTGCTGCCTTGACAACGGGCCCGCGCGCCTCCGTGCTGCGCTTATATGCCCTCGGTTGCGCGTGGTGGGGGGAGGGCGGGCCAGAGTCTATATAGGGGGGGCGGCGGGCGCGCTGGGCGCAGACCGTAGCCGACTCGCCAGCCGCTGCAGCTGCTGTTTGTGCACGTTTTGCTTTGCCCGAGGAAGGAAGGATGACAGGCCGCGGCAAGGGAGGAAAGGGGCTCGGCAAGGGTGGCGCCAAGCGGCACCGCAAGGTGTTGCGCGACAACATCCAGGGCATCACGAAGCCCGCCATCCGCCGCCTGGCTCGCAGGGGCGGCGTGAAGCGCATCTCTGGTCTGATCTACGAGGAGACCCGCGGGGTGCTGAAGGTGTTCCTGGAGAACGTGATCCGCGACGCGGTGACGTACACTGAGCACGCCAAGCGCAAGACTGTGACGGCCATGGACGTGGTGTACGCCCTGAAGAGGCAGGGGCGCACCCTGTACGGTTTCGGCGGTTAGGCTGCGTCGCAGCGGGCGCTGGCCTTCCCGCGGCCGTGCTTGTGGGTGGGAGAGACTAGAAAACGGCCCTTTTCAGGGCCACCACACTGTTCGGAAGTTGAAAAGTGCGAAAGAGTCTGTGTTGTTGCTGCGTGTGTGCGCGCTGTGTTGTTTGTTTGTTTGTTTCTTTCTTTCCGTTTGAGCGACGTGATGTGACTGGGAGGGGAGAAGGAAAGGAAACGTGTCATGTGGCTGGCTGTGTGTGGAGCTGCTTCGTTTGTGTGTCTTTGTATCGATCGCGACGGAGATGGCGGGCGGGCTGTGTGTTGTTGTGCGAGAGGCGGTGATTATTTGCTTGCGTGGTTTGTCTCTGTGTGTTTGTTTGCGGCGGCGTTGGGGTTTCCGAGGCAAGGCGTGTGGGCATAGGCGGCCGGATCAGCTGTTTCGTTCGTGTCGACGGCCGTTGCGCGCGGGAGTGGAGGGCGGTGTGTCGACACGCCTCCCTTTAACAATGGTCATTATTGCTGCCGTTGTCGGTTTGGAAGGCGACTGCGACGGTGCAAAATGTGTGCGTGTGTGTGTGTGTTGGGCCACACGGGCTGTGTGGACGACAAGATGGCGGACGTGCGCCGGCGGCGGCTGTGCTGTGACAGTGCAAAGTTAAAACAAAACAAGGTGCGGCGAGGACGACTGAAATTTTGCTTTGGACGTAGGTTTGTGTGGTGGCCCTGAAAAGGGCCGATTGTTGTGGGCCGAGCCGGCAAAGCGCGTTGCGTGCAGGGGAGCACGCGGCGCTGCGATTGCCTGGCCTCCTTTAGGCCTTCTTCTCGGTCTTCTTTGGCAGCAGGACGGCCTGGATGTTGGGCAGGACACCACCCTGTGCGATGGTGACGCCCGACAGGAGCTTGTTGAGCTCCTCGTCGTTGCGGATGGCAAGCTGCAGGTGGCGCGGGATGATGCGCGTCTTCTTGTTGTCGCGGGCCGCGTTTCCGGCCAGCTCGAGCACCTCAGCCGCGAGGTACTCCATGACGGCGGCGAGGTAGACGGGCGCCCCGGCGCCGACGCGCTCTGCGTAGTTTCCCTTGCGCAGGAGGCGGTGGATTCTGCCGACCGGGAACTGGAGCCCAGCCCTGCTTGAGCGGGACTTTGACTTGCCCTTGACTTTGCCTCCCTTTCCGCGTCCGGACATGGCGATGGGCTAGCGACGGTGCACACGAAACGGAAACGAAAACGACCGGTGCGAGCGGCAGCGAGTCGAGCAGCGGAGTGCGTGCCGGCGCAGCCGGGGTGGGGGTGCTTTATGGGCTCGGGTGCGGCGGCCGGTTGCGCGCGCGCCCCATTGGTCGGCGGCCGCAACAGGGCGAGCTGGTAAAGGTGCGGCGGCGGCTGGCGGCGGGTGCCACTGTGTGGGGAGACGCTGACTAGAGCGGAGCGCTTGCTACTGGTGTTGCTGCTGCCGTACGTTGGTTGGAGATGCCGCCCAAGACTAGCGGGAAGGCCGCCAAGAAGGCTGGCAAGGCGCAGAAGAACATTTCGAAGGGCGACAAGAAGAAGAAGCGCAAGAGGAAGGAGAGCTATGCCATCTACATCTACAAGGTGCTGAAGCAGGTGCACCCTGACACGGGCATCTCGTCGAAGGCGATGAGCATCATGAACAGCTTCGTGAACGACATTTTCGAGCGCATTGCGGCCGAGGCTTCTCGCCTGGCGCACTACAACAAGCGCTCGACCATCACGTCCCGCGAGATCCAGACCGCTGTGCGGCTGTTGCTGCCTGGCGAGCTGGCCAAGCACGCCGTGAGCGAGGGCACGAAGGCGGTGACCAAGTACACGAGCTCCAAGTAAGGAGGTGGCTCTGGAATGGAAGGAAGGATGGAGAAGGCTCCTCCGTTGCGAGAGCGGCGAAACGGCCCTTTTCAGGGCCACCAACTTGCCTTTTGCGGGAAGGGCGGAATTGTTGTTGTTGTTGTTGTTTGTGTGGACGGCTGTGATGTATGTGTGCATTTTGATTGTGGGTGGGGGGGCGCGTCAAAGCGTGTTGCGCGGGGTACGGCCACGAGGTTGGTCGCCGTGGCGTGGAATGGTGGCACGCCTCGTTGGCGTGGTTTTTGACCCATTGGTGTTGTTGGGGTGTGTGTGTGTTTGTGTGTTACCCGTCTGCGAGGGGGGACAGTGCGATCGGCGACTTTTGTGTCACCGTAACGACGGCCGTTTGCGGGTTTGTTTTTTTGCACATCATACATGGCGAGGGTGAAATGTGAAATGTTTTTGTTTGGTTTGTTTTTGCCGCCCACTATTCCCTTTGCTGTACGCCGAGTTTGACAATGGTGCGACGTAACTGCAGCGTGGAGGTGTGTGAGTGACGTTGAAATGAACGTGCCATTAAGACGCATTGTTGTTGTATTGTACTGTACGTGTACGGCGACACGCACGATGATGTACCATTCGACTCTGATGTTTGATAGCCGTGTCTGACTGATTGCGTACGACGCACGCACACCGATGTCGTCATTCAAGATGCACGCTAGACGGCGGCGGCGGCGGCGGCGCCGGTCGTTTGTTTGGCGAATGTCTGTACACGTGTTTGTCTGTGTCCATCCGGTATGTATGTATTTGTTTGTTTGTTTGAAAGTGTTTTGTGTGTCGGTGACGTGGTCCGATCCGTCGCCCCCTGAGTAACTGTCGATCGGCGCGATAGACCGGCGTCACGCAACTGAACCGAAGTCTTGGGCACACCCGTCATACTGTTGTACACCGTCGCGCTGAGAACGGTAACGAAAGGTTGACTCTGATCGGTCGAATGTCTGGGCAGAACGTGAGGAATGAGGCAAGAGTGCAAGGAGGGGGGGGCAAAAGAGAGAGGAAGGGAAAAAGGGGAGAAACGCATTCGTAGAGCAACGGAACGTTCCCGTGTCGGAGGCGTATTGGAGCCGCACTGAAATGCGTTTAACGGCGGCGCGGCTGCAAGTGTCTGCCGTGGTGAACGTTACCTTTGACGGCTGCATTGGGCTTTGCCTTTGCTTTCGCTTTCGCTTTCGCTTTCCCGGATGTACGTAACGTTTGTTGATATGGTTCTGAGGAAGAGTGTATGACAGTGCCGTGCCGTCCATGTTCGTGTGCCCTCCCATTGTGTGTATGCTATTGTCTGTGTACTTGAATGATGTATGTAGGTGTTAGTGGACATGTTTTACCAGTGGGGGGAAATGGATCGTCGATAGTTGCCGTCACTCTGTCACGGTCGAGATGACGCACCCTCCGTACAGAAAGGTGTCGAGAAAGTGAGTGTGTGTGTGTGTGTGTGTGTGTGTGTGTGCGTGCGTGCGTCCGTGAATTGGCAGTGTTTGGAGGTGGGCGTGCCCTGCATGTGGCCCGGAAAAGGCTGTTCGTTAGGCGGTAGTGTTGTGTGGACAGGGGAGGGGCATGCGTAACGCTGCTGGCATGGCATTTCGGGAGATGGGAGGGGGCAAACGAGGAAACGAGGAGCGGCGGCCAAAGACGGGACGGGGAGGGGCGCGGTGTGGGTGGCTTGCGCCTGTGCTCGGCGTTGTGGTTTGTGCAAAAGAGGAGGAGAAAAACAATGTGAGTTGCCAGGGAGGGGAGCGGTGTTGTGTTGTGGTTGTCGTGGTGTAGCCGCAGACGCGGCTGTCAGTGAACGTGGCGAGACGGACGGATGCGCGGAGGGGCGGGGGCGGGGGCGGCGCATTTCGCCGGTGCCGTGCCGTGCCGTGCCGTGCCTGAAAGCCGCGTGGTCGCTGTGTTGTTGGTGGCGTGGGGGCGAGGAGAGTACCGTACGGGTGTGCTTGTGCGCCGGAAATGGCACACTGCGCCCGCCCGTCTTGGAGGCTGATGGCTGTGGTGTGGAAATGGGGCGCGGTGATGTTGAAGCACAGAAAAGAAACCAAGAAAACGGAAGGCGTGATGCGGCGGTGGTGGTGAGAGCGGGAAAAACAAAACAAAAGAAAAAAAACAACAAAAAAAAAGAAGGAAAAACAACAAGAAACAAAAAAGAAAACAAAAAGTCTATCAATATTAAAATGTAAATGGAAATGGAAATGGACCCAGGTATAACCTCCCTGCACAAATAGCAGAGAGTCCGATGATAATAAAAATGTGCCAGAATGTTAACGTCCCTACAAAACAAACCCAACGATAATATTAATGAAAGAGTGAACCGTATGTAACATTGCAACAGACATAATGAAACCTGATAAATTGTATAAGGGCAGCAGCCGTTGACCTTTGGCCCTGTATTCAGAATAAAAAGAGCCAAAGATCGTTACCCCAATGAAAAAGACACTGAAACACGTATGTAACATAGTAGCGATGGCGAGACATTGTAGCATCTGTGACCAGAGAGTTTGCGCTGGACTGCGCGAGTGTTGCGAGCGGTTCTCAGTCAGTCAGTCAGTCTGTGTAGTTGAGGGCTGTACTCTGTCAGTAGTCGTCGCGTGCAGTACGCTAATAGTCGTCATGCAGAGCGGTCGGTCAGTAGTAGCAGCCGAGTGCGGTTGTGTGATGTAGGCGGTCGGCAACACTGGTCAAGATGGTGAATAAGGTATACTGTTAATTAATATAATCATTAGATAATGAGAAATTGTATTTATTGTAATTATGCTCCAACAAGTTCCCCAATAATAATTTTTATTTCAAAAGCATTTTTCAAACATTTAATCTTTTATTGAACTAAAGAGTTCGTTCCACTTCTTTGAAGAAAAATGTCACTAAAATCACAAAAAAAGAGAATATTATTATTTGCAATGCAGTTCCTCCAAGCGCTGCGCAACAACCAGAGCAGAAATGTGACATCCATTTATTCGGAGGTAAGACTTTAATTCCGATTGTTTTGCACAGGGCCAAAGACCGATATTTCGGTTTAATTGAAGTTTCTTGTCACTGAACGGACTTTTTTAAATGTTGTGTGAAGACTTTATATTTGAGTCAGATTGCGAATTGCACATTGTTGTTGCCATTTTCAATACCTCTCATTGTGGGCGAGGTTACAATTAGCGCAATGTCCATTAGCATCCGTAAATAACATTGTCCATTATTTTAAATATTGCTGGGAGGTTACAACACACACACAAAACAAAAAACAAAAAGAAACAAAAAATTGCATTTATATCCGCTCCTCGATTGTAGATACCCCTTACACAGCTGTGTGCAATGAATGAGTGCTGGCTGGTAATTAATTGCACTCCTTGGAGGGAAATGCCATAGGAAGTAGTCTTTAAAAAGTGAATGTTTTTCGTTAAGAGACAAAAGTTACTTTAGAAAAAAAGTAATAGTGGGGCTTGTGTTGTTGAACAAAATAAGTACAATGAACATACGTTATCAGATTTGCGCAATGCAGCGTCACACCACCTCTTGATTATAACACAATATACTATACATCGTCCCGAACCGTGACCAGAGTCGCGAGACGAGCAGAGCACGCCGCCGACGCCCGCTCAGTACAACCGTCCACCCGCTACTACTGTCGACCGACTACTACCTCTCCCGACTCGCGCTACAATATATATAACAACTGTTCCTGGCGACCCGGTGCGTGCCACTACTGTCGTCTGGCGCGGTCCAAGCGCCGACTAGCAGCGATAAAGAACTCTCTGGTCAGACAGAGATGCTGTCATGCCTCGCCATCGCTCTGGTAATGAATACATACGTGTTGCAGCGTGCGTACCACCGGAACACGCAGTGGCGGAGCCAAAGACTGTGTTGTCGAGGTCGAGTGCGAGTGGGAAGAGAGGCAGCGTCGGCACGGAGATGCAAGCGAGCGCGAGACGCACGGGGGCTGCGGCGTGGCGCGTTTGCGGTCGGCGCCTTTGGTGGCAACGGCCGGGACAAGCAGCGGTGTATGGTGTGGTGCGGGGCGGACAGGGGCGGCGGTGGACGGGGAGGAGGCGGCGCGACGACGGCATGGGGGCGAAAACGGGACGGGGGACGGCGGATGTTGAGAGGCGTCACGCGCGGACAGGACACAGACACAGAGACACACAGAGTGGAAAGGGAGGGTGCGCGGTAGTAGTTGGGAATGTGCGTACCGTGCGGGATGGGAGTGGGCGAGGAACACGGTCGTGGCCCCTGTTTTGGGTGCGTGTGATGACGTCGGTGTGTTGTGGGAAGGGAAGGTGCTGTGGCGGCGGCGCGTAATGGGCGTAGGCCGAAAAGAGAAAGGAACGTGGGCAGTGTGTTGGCAAGCGTCGGTTCGACTGCGACGTTGATGGGCAGGGCAGGGCAAGGTTAATGGTGGTAGGAGTAGGCGTGTGGGCGCAAAAAATCTGCCGCTGCAGGCGGTGCCGTAACCGCCATGGCGGGAAGGAGAGAGGGCCAAAGAAAGAAAGAAAGAAGAAAAAAAAGGAGGGGGGGGGGGGGCGAAAGTGGAGAGGCGGTGGTGTGAGAAGGGCGGGGGCGGAAGGAAGGCAGGAAGGACAAGAGGCGAGGCGACGGCTTGCTTTGTGTATCGGTCGGTCTCTGGCTATGCTTCGTTTTCTGCAGCAGGGTCGGTGCGCGGCGTGGCTCGCGGCAGTGGGAACGCCTGGTGGCTGGACGGCCAGCAATGCGGTTGGATGGGCGGCCACAGCACCGCACCTGTGCCCGAGGAGGAGACGCTGGCGGCGGGCCCTGAGGTGAGGCCGGCTCGGCTGGGGCTGTGGATGTGTAGGTGTGCGCCGCTGCTGCAACAACGAGTAAAACGCGAGAAGAAGGGATGGCGGTAGAGAGGAAAAAAAAAAAAAAGGTCGTGTTGTGTTGATGCGCAGGCAGACGCGTACAGAGGGACGAGCCCGGTCTGCAGCAGGGTGTGGCCGTGCCGAGTGCAGAGCAGCGGCGGCTCGGTTCGGTTCGGCCCGGCCCGGCGGGCCGCGCTGTTGTCGCGGACGTGAGCGCCCCCTGGCGGGTGGCCGGAGGCGGCGCGGCGTGTTGGACGTGTGGCTGGTGGCAGTGCACAATTTGCGAGTGGCTGGCGGTGTGGTGTGGCGGTTGGCGCGTCGGGCGGCGGAGAGGTATGTGTTGCGGGCGCCCTTTGCTGCGCTGCGTCGTTGCGTGTGCCGTACAGGGCGGGCGCTTGTCGACTGTGTGGGCGGTGTGGCGAATTGGCGTGAAACGGCTGCCGAGAGGTGTGTGGTAGCGAGCCGGTCGGTGGTGTCAGTGCGAAGGGGAATGTGCGTGCGTTTGGCGGTTTCGGTGTGCTTTTTGCGGCGTGAGAGTGGGAATTAGTGGGGCCGGCTGTTGTGTTGGTTCCTTGTGTCTTGTGTCGCGTAGCTTGATGGCAACGTGGAAGGACGCCGGTTTCGTTTCGAGCCTTGCGTGTGGTTGTCGACGTTGACTGGTTGGCGTGTGCCGATGCACGTGCATGTGTGGGTCGCGAGTGCGTTTTTGGCTGGCTGTGTGTGTGTGTGTGTGTGTGTTTTGGGGGGGAAGGGGGAGGCGGTGGTGAAAGTGCAGTCGTTGCCACGGGCGTCGTCGGGTGGGGCTGGGGCTGTGCGTCGTGGCGGAAAGGTGGTAGGTTGCGGGAAGCGAGCCCGTCGTTGACGGTGTCGCGTGAGTTGTGAATCGAGTGGGGCGCGGGGCGCGGGACAGGAGCAGCGTGCCGCTGCGTCGTGGTCGTCAGCAGAGGCTGTGCGTGTGCTTGTCCTTTTTGTGGGCGGTTCGTGCGAGGCGTTTTTGTTTTGTGTTGCCCTAGTTGTTAGTTTATTTTGTTTGTGTTTGTTATTTTGAGACGACGACTGGTTGGTGGCGTGCGCGCGAAGTGGCGGTGTGCGCTTCCCGTGTCGTTTGTGTTGTTTGGTTTTTTTGTTTTTGTGTGTTTTTTTTTTTTTTTTTTTTGCACTGGGCCCCGGTGGGTGGGTGCGTGTGTGTCGATTGCCGGCTGGCGAGAGGTGCGCCATCGGCGGGGTGGGTCGCCGGCACAAGTAGAGGCGGCGGCGTTGTTGCTGTTGTTGTGTGGTGTTTGTTTTGTTCGGCTGTGTCGGCGAGCTGTGTTGCGGTGCGTGTGAATGGTGGTGCAAAAGTGCTGGCGTTGGGGCTGCGACTGCGACGGCGGCGAGCCGCGGGCGCGCCATTGATAGTGATGTTGTGAACAGCGGCTGTGTACGGTAGTGGTGTTGTTGTAGCACGACGTGCATCCGGGCCGGCGCGGAAAGCGCAGTTGCGGGCGGTTGCCCTTCGGTGCCAGCCATGTCGCGTGAGCGGCGGGTTGCTCTGGTGTCGACACGTGGTGCTCTGGGTTGTTGTGTGGTGCCCTTTGGCCGGTGGGGGTGGTTCGCGTGTGTCTCGTTCGCGCTCGGTGTCTGGTCGTGGTCGTGGTCGTGCTGCTCCCCCGTCTGTCGGCGGTTTCCGACGTCGTCTGTACGTTTTTGTTCGTTTGCGGCGTGCCTGCCGACGTCGTCCCGTCGCGACCTTTCAACCGAAAGTGTGGCGCCCGAAGGTGAACGAACGTAACCCTGACCTCGGCGCTTTACGCTGAGCCGAGCGAACCGAACCGAACCTAACGTGTGGTGTGGCGAGGTGAGCTCAGCCTGTGAGCCCCTAACGTCTACGTAAGGTAAGCTGTCCGGCTCACGCCTCACGTTTGAACGCTTTTGTAACCTACGTTTGACGCTTCTTAACCTAGCACTGACCCCTTAACCTAACGTGTAACCTAACCTAACCTAACCTAACCTAACCTAACCTCTGACGCCTGACGTGTTTGAATGCTTAACCTAAGTTTGACGCTTAACCTAACCCAAGTCCCCTTAACCTAACCCACGTCCACCTAACCTAACCTAACGTAGACGTGTAAACGTAATGTGTAACGCGTAACGTGTAAGGTCGGCTGTCGTGTGTGCTTGACGGCAGATTGGGTTGGTCTGTAGATTCGGATTGCGGTTTGCCTCGGTCGAGGGGTTGGGTCGGAAGCGGCGAGGGGCGGCGGCGCCTGTTGCGCAGGCGGCGTCCGTTTGCGGCGGGCAATTGTTGAGAAACGGCTGTGAATGTTGGCGGGCGAGAGGAGGAGGACGGCGCGCGATGTGGCCCGACGGCTGCGGGCCGATCGGGAAACGGCGGGAGGGCGACGGAAGGCGATGGGGCGGCGGAGGCGCGTTTGCACGGCCGTCATCGCCGCACGCCTCGGCTTGTGTGGCTGTGGCGCCGGCCGCGCTGGCCGGGCTGCCGCGGCGACGGTGTGGGAGTTTTGCCGAAGGTTTGGCCATTGTGGCGGGTCGTCGGCTGGGGCTGTGGGGGCGGCATTTGGGCGGGGGCGGCGATTCTCGGCGGGCCGACCCAGGCTGTAGCGCGCGGTAGCTGCAGTTTGGCCGTGGTTTGCGGCGCTGCCGTGGCGACTGGTTGGCGACTGTGGTGTGGCTGTGTGTAGCCCCATCCTCGGTGGTTTGAAAGGCGCGGGCGGTTGTGGCGCAGGTTTGGGGCTGCTCCGCACAGGCTGTCGGACGTTGGGCGGTAGCAAGCGCGGGAGGCGCGGCGCGGCGGCGCGCAGAGTGGCGGCCGCTCTCTCGGCCGTCCGCGCCCGCCCGCGACACTGGCTGGGCCTTGTGATTCTCTGCTCTTGTGCTTGCGTGCCTGCCGTCCCGCTCGCTCTCGCTGTGTGTTACGCGCGTCGTCGAAATGGCAGATCAGGCGGCTACGAACGAGACTGCTGCGGCACCCGCCGCCACCGGCACTACGAAGAAGGCCAAGTCTGCGTCGTCTGCGAAGAAGCCGCGCGCCAAGCCTGCGCACCCGCGCACCTCTGAGATGGTGACGGCCGCCATCAAGAGTCTGAAGGAGCGCGGCGGGTCGTCGCTGCAGGCGATCAAGAAGTACATAGCCGCGCACTACAAGCTGGACGCGGAGAAGCTGGCGCCGTTTATCAAGAAGTACCTCAAGTCGGCCGTCGTGGCGGGCGAGCTGGTGCAGACGAAGGGGAAGGGCGCGTCCGGCTCGTTCAAGCTTGCCGGCGCCGGCGGCGGGGGGGCGGCCGAGGGCGGCAAGGCTCGTGCTGGCGGTGCCAAGAAGAAGCGCGCCGCTCCGGCCAGCAAGGAGAAGAAGGGCGCCCGTGCGGCCGGCGCAAAGAAGGCTGGTGGCGTGAAGGCGGCGACCGGTCGGAAGGCGGGCGCCGCCAAGAAGGCGTCTGCGGCGTCGGCCGCTCCCGCGGGTGCGAAGAAGGCGGCTGCGGCCAAGCCGGCCAAGGCCAAGTCGCCGTCGAAGGCGAAGAAGGCCGCCAAGGTTCCGACGAAGAAGCCGAAGGCGCCGCGCCCGAAGAAGGCGACGACGCCGTCTAAGGCGAAGGCTTCGCCCAAGAAGAAGAAGTAGAGTAGAGGAGAAAGAGATGGGAAAGGAAGGGTTTGGCGCTTGACTCCGTCGTCCCCACCCCCCGTCGTCGTCTAGTGGCGCGCAAGAGACGCGCGGCCCAAAACGGCCCTTCTCAGGGCCATCAAAGCACGTCGGGGAAGGTTTTGATTGTCGTGTTGCGTTTGGTGTGGGTGTCTGTCTGGCGTTTCTGTATGCCCGTGGGGATGCTGTTTGCGTGCCGTGGTGGTTGGATTGCGGGGGTCGGTGGCGGGTGTGGGCGGCGGTAGCGGTAAGCGGTGTTGTTGTTGTTGTTGTTGTCGTGGTTGATTGTCGCCGTGTTTGTTTTGTGGCGGCGGCCGACGGTTGGTTTTCTGTCACGCTTGTTTTGTTTGAATACGTTGGTTGGCTTGCCTGCGTTCGTTCTTCTCGGATGTCTGTCTTGTCGAGTCGTGTCTGGTCTTTGTTTTGTTCCTTTGTGTGTGTGTGTGTTATGTTTTGCAACGGGGGGGCACGTTGAGATGCGGAAGGAGTCGGCGGGGATTTCGGTGGCGTGTAGAGCGAGCGAGCGCGCCTGCCTGGCCGTTGGCCGTCGGAGTGGAGTGCGGGTTTTTTTTGTTTTCGAAACGAAAGCGGCGGCCGGCCAGCCACCCGTGCGGTGTGACGTCGGCCGTTGGGTATTGTGCGCTTTGAGCGCCGGGGAGGGATGATGTGTGATTGTTGCGCGCTGCTAGCAGGCAGGCAGAGTGAGCGGGTGTGGCGGACGGACGGGAAGTGGTGGTTTTTGTTTTTGGGTTGCGGGGCGAGAGGCAGGCGACCGACAAAGTTTGCTCGCGACGGAGAGATGTTAGTGGCCCTGAAAAGGGCCGTTTTTGTTTGTGCGGTGCGGTGCCGCGGCGCGGTTTAGGCGCGCTCGCCGCGGATGCGGCGCGCGAGCTGGATGTCCTTGGGCATGATGGTGACGCGCTTGGCGTGGATTGCGCACAGGTTGGTGTCTTCGAAGAGGCCGACGAGGTAGGCCTCGCTGGCCTCCTGCAGGGCCATGACTGCGGAGCTCTGGAAGCGCAGGTCGGTCTTGAAGTCCTGGGCGATCTCGCGCACTAGGCGCTGGAATGGCAGCTTGCGGATGAGCAGCTCTGTGCTCTTCTGGTAGCGCCTGATTTCTCGCAGGGCGACGGTGCCCGGCCTGTAGCGGTGGGGCTTCTTGACGCCTCCGGTGGCGGGCGCGCTCTTCCTCGCCGCCTTGGTGGCGAGCTGTTTGCGCGGCGCCTTTCCGCCGGTGGACTTGCGGGCCGTTTGCTTTGTGCGGGCCATGGCGGTAGCGGTAGCGGTAGCGGAGCGGCGTGCGTGGAGGTTAGGTGCGGCGCGGCGTCCGGTGCTGCCTTGACAACGGGCCCGCGCGCCTCCGTGCTGCGCTTATATGCCCTCGGTTGCGCGTGGTGGGGGGAGGGCGGGCCAGAGTCTATATAGGGGGGCGGCGGGCGCGCTGGGCGCAGACCGTAGCCGACTCGCCAGCCGCTGCAGCTGCTGTTTGTGCACGTTTTGCTTTGCCCGAGGAAGGAAGGATGACAGGCCGCGGCAAGGGAGGAAAGGGGCTCGGCAAGGGTGGCGCCAAGCGGCACCGCAAGGTGTTGCGCGACAACATCCAGGGCATCACGAAGCCCGCCATCCGCCGCCTGGCTCGCAGGGGCGGCGTGAAGCGCATCTCTGGTCTGATCTACGAGGAGACCCGCGGGGTGCTGAAGGTGTTCCTGGAGAACGTGATCCGCGACGCGGTGACGTACACTGAGCACGCCAAGCGCAAGACTGTGACGGCCATGGACGTGGTGTACGCCCTGAAGAGGCAGGGGCGCACCCTGTACGGTTTCGGCGGTTAGGCTGCGTCGCAGCGGGCGCTGGCCTTCCCGCGGCCGTGCTTGTGGGTGGGAGAGACTAGAAAACGGCCCTTTTCAGGGCCACCACACTGTTCGGAAGTTGAAAAGTGCGAAAGAGTCTGTGTTGTTGCTGCGTGTGTGCGCGCTGTGTTGTTTGTTTGTTTGTTTCTTTCTTTCCGTTTGAGCGACGTGATGTGACTGGGAGGGGAGAAGGAAAGGAAACGTGTCATGTGGCTGGCTGTGTGTGGAGCTGCTTCGTTTGTGTGTCTTTGTATCGATCGCGACGGAGATGGCGGGCGGGCTGTGTGTTGTTGTGCGAGAGGCGGTGATTATTTGCTTGCGTGGTTTGTCTCTGTGTGTTTGTTTGCGGCGGCGTTGGGGTTTCCGAGGCAAGGCGTGTGGGCATAGGCGGCCGGATCAGCTGTTTCGTTCGTGTCGACGGCCGTTGCGCGCGGGAGTGGAGGGCGGTGTGTCGACACGCCTCCCTTTAACAATGGTCATTATTGCTGCCGTTGTCGGTTTGGAAGGCGACTGCGACGGTGCAAAATGTGTGCGTGTGTGTGTGTGTTGGGCCACACGGGCTGTGTGGACGACAAGATGGCGGACGTGCGCCGGCGGCGGCTGTGCTGTGACAGTGCAAAGTTAAAACAAAACAAGGTGCGGCGAGGACGACTGAAATTTTGCTTTGGACGTAGGTTTGTGTGGTGGCCCTGAAAAGGGCCGATTGTTGTGGGCCGAGCCGGCAAAGCGCGTTGCGTGCAGGGGAGCACGCGGCGCTGCGATTGCCTGGCCTCCTTTAGGCCTTCTTCTCGGTCTTCTTTGGCAGCAGGACGGCCTGGATGTTGGGCAGGACACCACCCTGTGCGATGGTGACGCCCGACAGGAGCTTGTTGAGCTCCTCGTCGTTGCGGATGGCAAGCTGCAGGTGGCGCGGGATGATGCGCGTCTTCTTGTTGTCGCGGGCCGCGTTTCCGGCCAGCTCGAGCACCTCAGCCGCGAGGTACTCCATGACGGCGGCGAGGTAGACGGGCGCCCCGGCGCCGACGCGCTCTGCGTAGTTTCCCTTGCGCAGGAGGCGGTGGATTCTGCCGACCGGGAACTGGAGCCCAGCCCTGCTTGAGCGGGACTTTGACTTGCCCTTGACTTTGCCTCCCTTTCCGCGTCCGGACATGGCGATGGGCTAGCGACGGTGCACACGAAACGGAAACGAAAACGACCGGTGCGAGCGGCAGCGAGTCGAGCAGCGGAGTGCGTGCCGGCGCAGCCGGGGTGGGGGTGCTTTATGGGCTCGGGTGCGGCGGCCGGTTGCGCGCGCGCCCCATTGGTCGGCGGCCGCAACAGGGCGAGCTGGTAAAGGTGCGGCGGCGGCTGGCGGCGGGTGCCACTGTGTGGGGAGACGCTGACTAGAGCGGAGCGCTTGCTACTGGTGTTGCTGCTGCCGTACGTTGGTTGGAGATGCCGCCCAAGACTAGCGGGAAGGCCGCCAAGAAGGCTGGCAAGGCGCAGAAGAACATTTCGAAGGGCGACAAGAAGAAGAAGCGCAAGAGGAAGGAGAGCTATGCCATCTACATCTACAAGGTGCTGAAGCAGGTGCACCCTGACACGGGCATCTCGTCGAAGGCGATGAGCATCATGAACAGCTTCGTGAACGACATTTTCGAGCGCATTGCGGCCGAGGCTTCTCGCCTGGCGCACTACAACAAGCGCTCGACCATCACGTCCCGCGAGATCCAGACCGCTGTGCGGCTGTTGCTGCCTGGCGAGCTGGCCAAGCACGCCGTGAGCGAGGGCACGAAGGCGGTGACCAAGTACACGAGCTCCAAGTAAGGAGGTGGCTCTGGAATGGAAGGAAGGATGGAGAAGGCTCCTCCGTTGCGAGAGCGGCGAAACGGCCCTTTTCAGGGCCACCAACTTGCCTTTTGCGGGAAGGGCGGAATTGTTGTTGTTGTTGTTGTTTGTGTGGACGGCTGTGATGTATGTGTGCATTTTGATTGTGGGTGGGGGGGCGCGTCAAAGCGTGTTGCGCGGGGTACGGCCACGAGGTTGGTCGCCGTGGCGTGGAATGGTGGCACGCCTCGTTGGCGTGGTTTTTGACCCATTGGTGTTGTTGGGGTGTGTGTGTGTTTGTGTGTTACCCGTCTGCGAGGGGGGACAGTGCGATCGGCGACTTTTGTGTCACCGTAACGACGGCCGTTTGCGGGTTTGTTTTTTTGCACATCATACATGGCGAGGGTGAAATGTGAAATGTTTTTGTTTGGTTTGTTTTTGCCGCCCACTATTCCCTTTGCTGTACGCCGAGTTTGACAATGGTGCGACGTAACTGCAGCGTGGAGGTGTGTGAGTGACGTTGAAATGAACGTGCCATTAAGACGCATTGTTGTTGTATTGTACTGTACGTGTACGGCGACACGCACGATGATGTACCATTCGACTCTGATGTTTGATAGCCGTGTCTGACTGATTGCGTACGACGCACGCACACCGATGTCGTCATTCAAGATGCACGCTAGACGGCGGCGGCGGCGGCGGCGCCGGTCGTTTGTTTGGCGAATGTCTGTACACGTGTTTGTCTGTGTCCATCCGGTATGTATTTGTTTGTTTGTTTGAAAGTGTTTTGTGTGTCGGTGACGTGGTCCGATCCGTCGCCCCCTGAGTAACTGTCGATCGGCGCGATAGACCGGCGTCACGCAACTGAACCGAAGTCTTGGGCACACCCGTCATACTGTTGTACACCGTCGCGCTGAGAACGGTAACGAAAGGTTGACTCTGATCGGTCGAATGTCTGGGCAGAACGTGAGGAATGAGGCAAGAGTGCAAGGAGGGGGGGGCAAAAGAGAGAGGAAGGGAAAAAGGGGAGAAACGCATTCGTAGAGCAACGGAACGTTCCCGTGTCGGAGGCGTATTGGAGCCGCACTGAAATGCGTTTAACGGCGGCGCGGCTGCAAGTGTCTGCCGTGGTGAACGTTACCTTTGACGGCTGCATTGGGCTTTGCCTTTGCTTTCGCTTTCGCTTTCGCTTTCCCGGATGTACGTAACGTTTGTTGATATGGTTCTGAGGAAGAGTGTATGACAGTGCCGTGCCGTCCATGTTCGTGTGCCCTCCCATTGTGTGTATGCTATTGTCTGTGTACTTGAATGATGTATGTAGGTGTTAGTGGACATGTTTTACCAGTGGGGGGAAATGGATCGTCGATAGTTGCCGTCACTCTGTCACGGTCGAGATGACGCACCCTCCGTACAGAAAGGTGTCGAGAAAGTGAGTGTGTGTGTGTGTGTGTGTGTGTGTGTGTGCGTGCGTGCGTCCGTGAATTGGCAGTGTTTGGAGGTGGGCGTGCCCTGCATGTGGCCCGGAAAAGGCTGTTCGTTAGGCGGTAGTGTTGTGTGGACAGGGGAGGGGCATGCGTAACGCTGCTGGCATGGCATTTCGGGAGATGGGAGGGGGCAAACGAGGAAACGAGGAGCGGCGGCCAAAGACGGGACGGGGAGGGGCGCGGTGTGGGTGGCTTGCGCCTGTGCTCGGCGTTGTGGTTTGTGCAAAAGAGGAGGAGAAAAACAATGTGAGTTGCCAGGGAGGGGAGCGGTGTTGTGTTGTGGTTGTCGTGGTGTAGCCGCAGACGCGGCTGTCAGTGAACGTGGCGAGACGGACGGATGCGCGGAGGGGCGGGGGCGGGGGCGGCGCATTTCGCCGGTGCCGTGCCGTGCCGTGCCGTGCCTGAAAGCCGCGTGGTCGCTGTGTTGTTGGTGGCGTGGGGGCGAGGAGAGTACCGTACGGGTGTGCTTGTGCGCCGGAAATGGCACACTGCGCCCGCCCGTCTTGGAGGCTGATGGCTGTGGTGTGGAAATGGGGCGCGGTGATGTTGAAGCACAGAAAAGAAACCAAGAAAACGGAAGGCGTGATGCGGCGGTGGTGGTGAGAGCGGGAAAAACAAAACAAAAGAAAAAAAACAACAAAAAAAAAGAAGGAAAAACAACAAGAAACAAAAAAGAAAACAAAAAGTCTATCAATATTAAAATGTAAATGGAAATGGAAATGGACCCAGGTATAACCTCCCTGCACAAATAGCAGAGAGTCCGATGATAATAAAAATGTGCCAGAATGTTAACGTCCCTACAAAACAAACCCAACGATAATATTAATGAAAGAGTGAACCGTATGTAACATTGCAACAGACATAATGAAACCTGATAAATTGTATAAGGGCAGCAGCCGTTGACCTTTGGCCCTGTATTCAGAATAAAAAGAGCCAAAGATCGTTACCCCAATGAAAAAGACACTGAAACACGTATGTAACATAGTAGCGATGGCGAGACATTGTAGCATCTGTGACCAGAGAGTTTGCGCTGGACTGCGCGAGTGTTGCGAGCGGTTCTCAGTCAGTCAGTCAGTCTGTGTAGTTGAGGGCTGTACTCTGTCAGTAGTCGTCGCGTGCAGTACGCTAATAGTCGTCATGCAGAGCGGTCGGTCAGTAGTAGCAGCCGAGTGCGGTTGTGTGATGTAGGCGGTCGGCAACACTGGTCAAGATGGTGAATAAGGTATACTGTTAATTAATATAATCATTAGATAATGAGAAATTGTATTTATTGTAATTATGCTCCAACAAGTTCCCCAATAATAATTTTTATTTCAAAAGCATTTTTCAAACATTTAATCTTTTATTGAACTAAAGAGTTCGTTCCACTTCTTTGAAGAAAAATGTCACTAAAATCACAAAAAAAGAGAATATTATTATTTGCAATGCAGTTCCTCCAAGCGCTGCGCAACAACCAGAGCAGAAATGTGACATCCATTTATTCGGAGGTAAGACTTTAATTCCGATTGTTTTGCACAGGGCCAAAGACCGATATTTCGGTTTAATTGAAGTTTCTTGTCACTGAACGGACTTTTTTAAATGTTGTGTGAAGACTTTATATTTGAGTCAGATTGCGAATTGCACATTGTTGTTGCCATTTTCAATACCTCTCATTGTGGGCGAGGTTACAATTAGCGCAATGTCCATTAGCATCCGTAAATAACATTGTCCATTATTTTAAATATTGCTGGGAGGTTACAACACACACACAAAACAAAAAACAAAAAGAAACAAAAAATTGCATTTATATCCGCTCCTCGATTGTAGATACCCCTTACACAGCTGTGTGCAATGAATGAGTGCTGGCTGGTAATTAATTGCACTCCTTGGAGGGAAATGCCATAGGAAGTAGTCTTTAAAAAGTGAATGTTTTTCGTTAAGAGACAAAAGTTACTTTAGAAAAAAAGTAATAGTGGGGCTTGTGTTGTTGAACAAAATAAGTACAATGAACATACGTTATCAGATTTGCGCAATGCAGCGTCACACCACCTCTTGATTATAACACAATATACTATACATCGTCCCGAACCGTGACCAGAGTCGCGAGACGAGCAGAGCACGCCGCCGACGCCCGCTCAGTACAACCGTCCACCCGCTACTACTGTCGACCGACTACTACCTCTCCCGACTCGCGCTACAATATATATAACAACTGTTCCTGGCGACCCGGTGCGTGCCACTACTGTCGTCTGGCGCGGTCCAAGCGCCGACTAGCAGCGATAAAGAACTCTCTGGTCAGACAGAGATGCTGTCATGCCTCGCCATCGCTCTGGTAATGAATACATACGTGTTGCAGCGTGCGTACCACCGGAACACGCAGTGGCGGAGCCAAAGACTGTGTTGTCGAGGTCGAGTGCGAGTGGGAAGAGAGGCAGCGTCGGCACGGAGATGCAAGCGAGCGCGAGACGCACGGGGGCTGCGGCGTGGCGCGTTTGCGGTCGGCGCCTTTGGTGGCAACGGCCGGGACAAGCAGCGGTGTATGGTGTGGTGCGGGGCGGACAGGGGCGGCGGTGGACGGGGAGGAGGCGGCGCGACGACGGCATGGGGGCGAAAACGGGACGGGGGACGGCGGATGTTGAGAGGCGTCACGCGCGGACAGGACACAGACACAGAGACACACAGAGTGGAAAGGGAGGGTGCGCGGTAGTAGTTGGGAATGTGCGTACCGTGCGGGATGGGAGTGGGCGAGGAACACGGTCGTGGCCCCTGTTTTGGGTGCGTGTGATGACGTCGGTGTGTTGTGGGAAGGGAAGGTGCTGTGGCGGCGGCGCGTAATGGGCGTAGGCCGAAAAGAGAAAGGAACGTGGGCAGTGTGTTGGCAAGCGTCGGTTCGACTGCGACGTTGATGGGCAGGGCAGGGCAAGGTTAATGGTGGTAGGAGTAGGCGTGTGGGCGCAAAAAATCTGCCGCTGCAGGCGGTGCCGTAACCGCCATGGCGGGAAGGAGAGAGGGCCAAAGAAAGAAAGAAAGAAGAAAAAAAAGGAGGGGGGGGGGGGCGAAAGTGGAGAGGCGGTGGTGTGAGAAGGGCGGGGGCGGAAGGAAGGCAGGAAGGACAAGAGGCGAGGCGACGGCTTGCTTTGTGTATCGGTCGGTCTCTGGCTATGCTTCGTTTTCTGCAGCAGGGTCGGTGCGCGGCGTGGCTCGCGGCAGTGGGAACGCCTGGTGGCTGGACGGCCAGCAATGCGGTTGGATGGGCGGCCACAGCACCGCACCTGTGCCCGAGGAGGAGACGCTGGCGGCGGGCCCTGAGGTGAGGCCGGCTCGGCTGGGGCTGTGGATGTGTAGGTGTGCGCCGCTGCTGCAACAACGAGTAAAACGCGAGAAGAAGGGATGGCGGTAGAGAGGAAAAAAAAAAAAAAGGTCGTGTTGTGTTGATGCGCAGGCAGACGCGTACAGAGGGACGAGCCCGGTCTGCAGCAGGGTGTGGCCGTGCCGAGTGCAGAGCAGCGGCGGCTCGGTTCGGTTCGGCCCGGCCCGGCGGGCCGCGCTGTTGTCGCGGACGTGAGCGCCCCCTGGCGGGTGGCCGGAGGCGGCGCGGCGTGTTGGACGTGTGGCTGGTGGCAGTGCACAATTTGCGAGTGGCTGGCGGTGTGGTGTGGCGGTTGGCGCGTCGGGCGGCGGAGAGGTATGTGTTGCGGGCGCCCTTTGCTGCGCTGCGTCGTTGCGTGTGCCGTACAGGGCGGGCGCTTGTCGACTGTGTGGGCGGTGTGGCGAATTGGCGTGAAACGGCTGCCGAGAGGTGTGTGGTAGCGAGCCGGTCGGTGGTGTCAGTGCGAAGGGGAATGTGCGTGCGTTTGGCGGTTTCGGTGTGCTTTTTGCGGCGTGAGAGTGGGAATTAGTGGGGCCGGCTGTTGTGTTGGTTCCTTGTGTCTTGTGTCGCGTAGCTTGATGGCAACGTGGAAGGACGCCGGTTTCGTTTCGAGCCTTGCGTGTGGTTGTCGACGTTGACTGGTTGGCGTGTGCCGATGCACGTGCATGTGTGGGTCGCGAGTGCGTTTTTGGCTGGCTGTGTGTGTGTGTGTGTGTGTGTTTTGGGGGGGAAGGGGGAGGCGGTGGTGAAAGTGCAGTCGTTGCCACGGGCGTCGTCGGGTGGGGCTGGGGCTGTGCGTCGTGGCGGAAAGGTGGTAGGTTGCGGGAAGCGAGCCCGTCGTTGACGGTGTCGCGTGAGTTGTGAATCGAGTGGGGCGCGGGGCGCGGGACAGGAGCAGCGTGCCGCTGCGTCGTGGTCGTCAGCAGAGGCTGTGCGTGTGCTTGTCCTTTTTGTGGGCGGTTCGTGCGAGGCGTTTTTGTTTTGTGTTGCCCTAGTTGTTAGTTTATTTTGTTTGTGTTTGTTATTTTGAGACGACGACTGGTTGGTGGCGTGCGCGCGAAGTGGCGGTGTGCGCTTCCCGTGTCGTTTGTGTTGTTTGGTTTTTTTGTTTTTGTGTGTTTTTTTTTTTTTTTTTTTTGCACTGGGCCCCGGTGGGTGGGTGCGTGTGTGTCGATTGCCGGCTGGCGAGAGGTGCGCCATCGGCGGGGTGGGTCGCCGGCACAAGTAGAGGCGGCGGCGTTGTTGCTGTTGTTGTGTGGTGTTTGTTTTGTTCGGCTGTGTCGGCGAGCTGTGTTGCGGTGCGTGTGAATGGTGGTGCAAAAGTGCTGGCGTTGGGGCTGCGACTGCGACGGCGGCGAGCCGCGGGCGCGCCATTGATAGTGATGTTGTGAACAGCGGCTGTGTACGGTAGTGGTGTTGTTGTAGCACGACGTGCATCCGGGCCGGCGCGGAAAGCGCAGTTGCGGGCGGTTGCCCTTCGGTGCCAGCCATGTCGCGTGAGCGGCGGGTTGCTCTGGTGTCGACACGTGGTGCTCTGGGTTGTTGTGTGGTGCCCTTTGGCCGGTGGGGGTGGTTCGCGTGTGTCTCGTTCGCGCTCGGTGTCTGGTCGTGGTCGTGGTCGTGCTGCTCCCCCGTCTGTCGGCGGTTTCCGACGTCGTCTGTACGTTTTTGTTCGTTTGCGGCGTGCCTGCCGACGTCGTCCCGTCGCGACCTTTCAACCGAAAGTGTGGCGCCCGAAGGTGAACGAACGTAACCCTGACCTCGGCGCTTTACGCTGAGCCGAGCGAACCGAACCGAACCTAACGTGTGGTGTGGCGAGGTGAGCTCAGCCTGTGAGCCCCTAACGTCTACGTAAGGTAAGCTGTCCGGCTCACGCCTCACGTTTGAACGCTTTTGTAACCTACGTTTGACGCTTCTTAACCTAGCACTGACCCCTTAACCTAACGTGTAACCTAACCTAACCTAACCTAACCTAACCTAACCTCTGACGCCTGACGTGTTTGAATGCTTAACCTAAGTTTGACGCTTAACCTAACCCAAGTCCCCTTAACCTAACCCACGTCCACCTAACCTAACCTAACGTAGACGTGTAAACGTAATGTGTAACGCGTAACGTGTAAGGTCGGCTGTCGTGTGTGCTTGACGGCAGATTGGGTTGGTCTGTAGATTCGGATTGCGGTTTGCCTCGGTCGAGGGGTTGGGTCGGAAGCGGCGAGGGGCGGCGGCGCCTGTTGCGCAGGCGGCGTCCGTTTGCGGCGGGCAATTGTTGAGAAACGGCTGTGAATGTTGGCGGGCGAGAGGAGGAGGACGGCGCGCGATGTGGCCCGACGGCTGCGGGCCGATCGGGAAACGGCGGGAGGGCGACGGAAGGCGATGGGGCGGCGGAGGCGCGTTTGCACGGCCGTCATCGCCGCACGCCTCGGCTTGTGTGGCTGTGGCGCCGGCCGCGCTGGCCGGGCTGCCGCGGCGACGGTGTGGGAGTTTTGCCGAAGGTTTGGCCATTGTGGCGGGTCGTCGGCTGGGGCTGTGGGGGCGGCATTTGGGCGGGGGCGGCGATTCTCGGCGGGCCGACCCAGGCTGTAGCGCGCGGTAGCTGCAGTTTGGCCGTGGTTTGCGGCGCTGCCGTGGCGACTGGTTGGCGACTGTGGTGTGGCTGTGTGTAGCCCCATCCTCGGTGGTTTGAAAGGCGCGGGCGGTTGTGGCGCAGGTTTGGGGCTGCTCCGCACAGGCTGTCGGACGTTGGGCGGTAGCAAGCGCGGGAGGCGCGGCGCGGCGGCGCGCAGAGTGGCGGCCGCTCTCTCGGCCGTCCGCGCCCGCCCGCGACACTGGCTGGGCCTTGTGATTCTCTGCTCTTGTGCTTGCGTGCCTGCCGTCCCGCTCGCTCTCGCTGTGTGTTACGCGCGTCGTCGAAATGGCAGATCAGGCGGCTACGAACGAGACTGCTGCGGCACCCGCCGCCACCGGCACTACGAAGAAGGCCAAGTCTGCGTCGTCTGCGAAGAAGCCGCGCGCCAAGCCTGCGCACCCGCGCACCTCTGAGATGGGGACGGCCGCCATCAAGAGTCTGAAGGAGCGCGGCGGGTCGTCGCTGCAGGCGATCAAGAAGTACATAGCCGCGCACTACAAGCTGGACGCGGAGAAGCTGGCGCCGTTTATCAAGAAGTACCTCAAGTCGGCCGTCGTGGCGGGCGAGCTGGTGCAGACGAAGGGGAAGGGCGCGTCCGGCTCGTTCAAGCTTGCCGGCGCCGGCGGCGGGGGGGCGGCCGAGGGCGGCAAGGCTCGTGCTGGCGGTGCCAAGAAGAAGCGCGCCGCTCCGGCCAGCAAGGAGAAGAAGGGCGCCCGTGCGGCCGGCGCAAAGAAGGCTGGTGGCGTGAAGGCGGCGACCGGTCGGAAGGCGGGCGCCGCCAAGAAGGCGTCTGCGGCGTCGGCCGCTCCCGCGGGTGCGAAGAAGGCGGCTGCGGCCAAGCCGGCCAAGGCCAAGTCGCCGTCGAAGGCGAAGAAGGCCGCCAAGGTTCCGACGAAGAAGCCGAAGGCGCCGCGCCCGAAGAAGGCGACGACGCCGTCTAAGGCGAAGGCTTCGCCCAAGAAGAAGAAGTAGAGTAGAGGAGAAAGAGATGGGAAAGGAAGGGTTTGGCGCTTGACTCCGTCGTCCCCACCCCCCGTCGTCGTCTAGTGGCGCGCAAGAGACGCGCGGCCCAAAACGGCCCTTCTCAGGGCCATCAAAGCACGTCGGGGAAGGTTTTGATTGTCGTGTTGCGTTTGGTGTGGGTGTCTGTCTGGCGTTTCTCTGTATGCCCGTGGGGATGCTGTTTGCGTGCCGTGGTGGTTGGATTGCGGGGGTCGGTGGCGGGTGTGGGCGGCGGTAGCGGTAAGCGGTGTTGTTGTTGTTGTTGTTGTCGTGGTTGATTGTCGCCGTGTTTGTTTTGTGGCGGCGGCCGACGGTTGGTTTTCTGTCACGTTGTTTTGTTTGAATACGTTGGTTGGCTTGCCTGCGTTCGTTCTTCTCGGATGTCTGTCTTGTCGAGTCGTGTCTGGTCTTTGTTTTGTTCCTTTGTGTGTGTGTGTGTTATGTTTTGCAACGGGGGGGCACGTTGAGATGCGGAAGGAGTCGGCGGGGATTTCGGTGGCGTGTAGAGCGAGCGAGCGCGCCTGCCTGGCCGTTGGCCGTCGGAGTGGAGTGCGGGTTTTTTTTGTTTTCGAAACGAAAGCGGCGGCCGGCCAGCCACCCGTGCGGTGTGACGTCGGCCGTTGGGTATTGTGCGCTTTGAGCGCCGGGGAGGGATGATGTGTGATTGTTGCGCGCTGCTAGCAGGCAGGCAGAGTGAGCGGGTGTGGCGGACGGACGGGAAGTGGTGGTTTTTGTTTTTGGGTTGCGGGGCGAGAGGCAGGCGACCGACAAAGTTTGCTCGCGACGGAGAGATGTTAGTGGCCCTGAAAAGGGCCGTTTTTGTTTGTGCGGTGCGGTGCCGCGGCGCGGTTTAGGCGCGCTCGCCGCGGATGCGGCGCGCGAGCTGGATGTCCTTGGGCATGATGGTGACGCGCTTGGCGTGGATTGCGCACAGGTTGGTGTCTTCGAAGAGGCCGACGAGGTAGGCCTCGCTGGCCTCCTGCAGGGCCATGACTGCGGAGCTCTGGAAGCGCAGGTCGGTCTTGAAGTCCTGGGCGATCTCGCGCACTAGGCGCTGGAATGGCAGCTTGCGGATGAGCAGCTCTGTGCTCTTCTGGTAGCGCCTGATTTCTCGCAGGGCGACGGTGCCCGGCCTGTAGCGGTGGGGCTTCTTGACGCCTCCGGTGGCGGGCGCGCTCTTCCTCGCCGCCTTGGTGGCGAGCTGTTTGCGCGGCGCCTTTCCGCCGGTGGACTTGCGGGCCGTTTGCTTTGTGCGGGCCATGGCGGTAGCGGTAGCGGTAGCGGAGCGGCGTGCGTGGAGGTTAGGTGCGGCGCGGCGTCCGGTGCTGCCTTGACAACGGGCCCGCGCGCCTCCGTGCTGCGCTTATATGCCCTCGGTTGCGCGTGGTGGGGGGAGGGCGGGCCAGAGTCTATATAGGGGGGCGGCGGGCGCGCTGGGCGCAGACCGTAGCCGACTCGCCAGCCGCTGCAGCTGCTGTTTGTGCACGTTTTGCTTTGCCCGAGGAAGGAAGGATGACAGGCCGCGGCAAGGGAGGAAAGGGGCTCGGCAAGGGTGGCGCCAAGCGGCACCGCAAGGTGTTGCGCGACAACATCCAGGGCATCACGAAGCCCGCCATCCGCCGCCTGGCTCGCAGGGGCGGCGTGAAGCGCATCTCTGGTCTGATCTACGAGGAGACCCGCGGGGTGCTGAAGGTGTTCCTGGAGAACGTGATCCGCGACGCGGTGACGTACACTGAGCACGCCAAGCGCAAGACTGTGACGGCCATGGACGTGGTGTACGCCCTGAAGAGGCAGGGGCGCACCCTGTACGGTTTCGGCGGTTAGGCTGCGTCGCAGCGGGCGCTGGCCTTCCCGCGGCCGTGCTTGTGGGTGGGAGAGACTAGAAAACGGCCCTTTTCAGGGCCACCACACTGTTCGGAAGTTGAAAAGTGCGAAAGAGTCTGTGTTGTTGCTGCGTGTGTGCGCGCTGTGTTGTTTGTTTGTTTGTTTCTTTCTTTCCGTTTGAGCGACGTGATGTGACTGGGAGGGGAGAAGGAAAGGAAACGTGTCATGTGGCTGGCTGTGTGTGGAGCTGCTTCGTTTGTGTGTCTTTGTATCGATCGCGACGGAGATGGCGGGCGGGCTGTGTGTTGTTGTGCGAGAGGCGGTGATTATTTGCTTGCGTGGTTTGTCTCTGTGTGTTTGTTTGCGGCGGCGTTGGGGTTTCCGAGGCAAGGCGTGTGGGCATAGGCGGCCGGATCAGCTGTTTCGTTCGTGTCGACGGCCGTTGCGCGCGGGAGTGGAGGGCGGTGTGTCGACACGCCTCCCTTTAACAATGGTCATTATTGCTGCCGTTGTCGGTTTGGAAGGCGACTGCGACGGTGCAAAATAAT
>NW_025725359.1:32500-34237 GCF_021461395.2 Schistocerca americana | reverse complement strand
AAATAGGTTAGGTTAAGGCCCAATATAGGTTAGGTTAAGGCCCAATATAGGTTAGGTTAAGGTACAATATGGGTTAGGTTAAGGTACAATATGGGTTAGGTTAAGGTACAATATAGGTTAGGTTAAGGCGCAACGTGGGTTACGTTAAGGCCCAATATAGGTTAGGTTAAGGCCCAATATAGGTTAGGTTAAGGCCCAATATAGGTTAGGTTAAGGCCCAATATAGGTTAGGTTAAGGCCCAATATAGGTTAGGTTAAGGTACAATATAGGTTAGGTTAAGGTACAATATAGGTTAGGTTAAGGTACAATATGGGTTAGGTTAAGGTACAATATGGGTTAGGTTAAGGTACAATATAGGTTAGGTTAAGGCACAATATGGGTTAGGTTAAGGCGCAATATGGGTTAGGTTAAGGCGCAATATGGGTTAGGTTAAGGCGCAATATGGGTTAGGTTAAGGCGCAATATGGGTTAGGTTAAGGCACAATACGGGTTAGGTTAAGGCACAATACGGGTTAGGTTAAGGCACAATACGGGTTAGGTTAAGGCACAATACGGGTTAGGTTAAGGCACACATTGTTGTAAGGAAAGGTGTTTTCGGGGGGGGGGGGGGGGCTGGTTTGTTGATTGTGATTATCGTAAGTAAATGACTGCGGCATCATCTGATTTGCCACGTCAGGGTGCACCTTTGGCTCATAACAGGCGGCGCTCTGATTCCATGCTTGTGGCAGACCTGTGTCTTTCATTCGTGCCATTGTTTGTGTGGTGTGACAGGAGGCAGTATTGTGATGTTGGGTGCACCCCTGTGTAGGACATGTGTGGGTGTTGGTGGCTTAGCTGAGCAATGGTGGTTGTCGGAAGGGTGGGATATTCTGTTTTCCGAGTGGACCTCCCGGTCTGGTTATGATAGTGTGGATTGTCTAATGTGGCAGAGAGGATGCACTGGGTGTTGTTCCATGCTGGTGCTTAGATATTGTCTGTGTGCCTGTTACAGGCAGAGAGTAGTGCGTGATTAAGAGTGTCTGGCTGACGTGTGATTGTGAGCAGAGGTCTTTCAGCATGTATACGGACAGTTGTATACATTATCTGTATTCTGATGGCTCTATCTATTACTAATCAGCGCCGTGTATACGTTTAATCCGGTTCCAGTCGAAACTATTGTATCTCTGTACATTAGTGACACGGCGAGCCCGCTATGTAGTTACTCGTCTCGGCAGCTTCCACCGGTGTATGGCAAATGATTATAAGGAATCAGTCTAGTCGTCAATACCGATAGTGTGACGTCACATGTCTGGGGTGGGGGACGCTGCGCCCTTCCGGTGGGTCATGGCCTAGGAAGACTCTTCCCACGCAGGGGGGCTTGGACTGTCATTGACTCTTCCGAGTAATATACTTGCCGTACGTTTTTGCGACTGCGAGTGCAAACGCTCACCGGTACCGACATGGATGGAGCGCCTCCTAGCTGCCGCTGAGCATCTGCATTCGTACAGAGAGCAACGCGCTCGCGTCTGTAGCTCGTACGTGGTACAGCTCGCAGCTCATGTATAGGGACAGCGGGAATGTCGCATATTGGACATAACTCTTCATGAAACGCACGTTATAGGGGTGGATTGCACATTGCGAGTGCGAGCAAAGTCCGCCGTTCATCCGCTGGAGCTGCGAGTTGGGCGGTTGGGGTGGGGCACGAACAGGTGCAGGTGGAGTGATTGCCGGTCCACGACTTCGTGCGGCAGAGGCGC
>NW_025725359.1:25000-27500 GCF_021461395.2 Schistocerca americana | reverse complement strand
CAGGCGGCCGCTTCGATGGTTGGCGCGGCCGCTGTGTCCTGGTGATCGATCTCTCCCCTCTGGACCCGACCGACGCAAGGGCATCCGGGAGCATGCCCAGGATGACATCGGGCGGCGTGCCCCGCCCCAGACCGATGACACGATCCAGGGCAGAGAAACGCTGGGCGGAAGCGGGTAGCCCCGCCAGATGCTCCCAGATGGCGGCGTCAGTCGGCCCCTCCGGCGGCGGCCCGGTGGTGTCGGCCGCGAAGTCCTCGGCTGCGTCGACGGGCGGCGCAGCGGCCTCGCCCGCGTCAGGCAGCGGGCTCGCCGCTCCCCGGCGGGACGCCGGCTCTTCCCCCCGACCGATCTCAAGCGCCTCCATGAATTGGCGGACAAGCTGCTTGTGGGCAGCTTGCCGCCGTCGGCACTTGATTGCCTCAAGCGTTCGGTCGGGGAACATCCTGATGAGCTCTTGATTTACAAAGAAGAACCGGGCGTCCCTCTCGAGGAACAGTTCGGCCTCTGCCTTGGCGAGCGACAGGACTTCTTCCTCCGTCCACCTCGCGCGATGCCTCTCCGTGACGATCTCCGCGTTGGCGGCCGCAAGATGTTGGCGGCGGCGATGGACCCCGAGACCGTTCTTGGTTGTAAAGCTGCGGTGGCACTCACTACAGGTATACATAGCTGCAAAAGTTACAAGATTTTCGGCACGGCCGGTTGGCCGGCTAGGTGCTGGGGGAGTTGGGGTGGCACCTTCAGCGGAAGGGCCACCACTTATTCTCTGCTTACTGCCCCCAACTAAAAAAAAGGGATAGTGCGAGGGGGGGCTGGTAACCCCCCCAAGCCCCTGGTGCGGTCTTCCACTCTGCGAAATCAGCGGGCCCACGAGAAGGGGAGAAGACTGCAGGAGAGGAGAGGCTAAGAGGGCTAGGCCCATGTATTGCGCATCACTCTCCCTGTAACTATAACCCAAGGAAGGCACCTCGCAGCAGCAGCACGACTACATCAAGACCGCACTTCGAGAAGCCAAGTCCGGATGCAGCCACACCACCGCCACTTGGCCACCTTAAGAGAGTCATAGTTACTCCCGCCGTTTACCCGCGCTTGCTTGAATTTCTTCACGTTGACATTCAGAGCACTGGGCAGAAATCACATTGCGTCAACACCCGCTAGGGCCATCGCAATGCTTTGTTTTAATTAGACAGTCGGATTCCCCCAGTCCGTGCCAGTTCTGAGTTGATCGTTGAATGGCGGCCGAAGAGAATCCGCGCACCCGCGCGCCCCCGGAGGAGCACGCTAAGGCGGACGCGGCCTCGCAGCAAGGAAGATCCGTGGGAGGCCAAGGCACGGGACCGAGCTCGGATCCTGCACGCAGGTTGAAGCACCGGGGCGCGAACGCCGCGCAGGCGCGCGCATCCTGCACCGCCGGCCAGCACGAGGCCAACCAACGGCGAGAGCAGACCACGCCCGCGCTAAACGCCCGCACTTACCGGCACCCCTACGGCACTCACCTCGCCCAGGCCCGGCACGTTAGCGCTGACCCACTTCCCGACCAAGCCCGACACGCCCCGATCCTCAGAGCCAATCCTTATCCCGAAGTTACGGATCCAATTTGCCGACTTCCCTTACCTACATTATTCTATCGACTAGAGGCTCTTCACCTTGGAGACCTGCTGCGGATATGGGTACGAACCGGCGCGACACCTCCACGTGGCCCTCTCCCGGATTTTCAAGGTCCGAGGGGAAGATCGGGACACCGCCGCAACTGCGGTGCTCTTCGCGTTCCAAACCCTATCTCCCTGCTAGAGGATTCCAGGGAACTCGAACGCTCATGCAGAAAAGAAAACTCTTCCCCGATCTCCCGACGGCGTCTCCGGGTCCTTTTGGGTTACCCCGACGAGCATCTCTAAAAGAGGGGCCCGACTTGTATCGGTTCCGCTGCCGGGTTCCGGAATAGGAACCGGATTCCCTTTCGCCCAACGGGGGCCAGCACAAAGTGCATCATGCTATGACGGCCCCCATCAACATCGGATTTCTCCTAGGGCTTAGGATCGACTGACTCGTGTGCAACGGCTGTTCACACGAAACCCTTCTCCGCGTCAGCCCTCCAGGGCCTCGCTGGAGTATTTGCTACTACCACCAAGATCTGCACCGACGGCGGCTCCAGGCAGGCTCACGCCCAGACCCTTCTGCGCCCACCGCCGCGACCCTCCTACTCGTCAGGGCTTCGCGGCCGGCCGCAAGGACCGGCCATGACTGCCAGACTGACGGCCGAGTATAGGCACGACGCTTCAGCGCCATCCATTTTCAGGGCTAGTTGCTTCGGCAGGTGAGTTGTTACACACTCCTTAGCGGATTCCGACTTCCATGGCCACCGTCCTGCTGTCTTAAGCAACCAACGCCTTTCATGGTTTCCCATGAGCGTCGATTCGGGCGCCTTAACTCGGCGTTTGGTTCATCCCACAGCGCCAGTTCTGCTTACCAAAAGTGGCCCACTTGGCACTCCGATCCGAGTCGT
>NW_025725359.1:17500-22500 GCF_021461395.2 Schistocerca americana | reverse complement strand
CTGTTATTGCTCAATCTCGTGCGGCTAGAAGCCGCCTGTCCCTCTAAGAAGAAAAGTAATCGCTGACAGCACGAAGGATGTCACGCGACTAGTTAGCAGGCTAGAGTCTCGTTCGTTATCGGAATTAACCAGACAAATCGCTCCACCAACTAAGAACGGCCATGCACCACCACCCACCGAATCAAGAAAGAGCTATCAATCTGTCAATCCTTCCGGTGTCCGGGCCTGGTGAGGTTTCCCGTGTTGAGTCAAATTAAGCCGCAGGCTCCACTCCTGGTGGTGCCCTTCCGTCAATTCCTTTAAGTTTCAGCTTTGCAACCATACTTCCCCCGGAACCCAAAAGCTTTGGTTTCCCGGAGGCTGCCCGCCGAGTCATCGGAGGAACTGCGGCGGATCGCTGGCTGGCATCGTTTATGGTTAGAACTAGGGCGGTATCTGATCGCCTTCGAACCTCTAACTTTCGTTCTTGATTAATGAAAACATACTTGGCAAATGCTTTCGCTTCTGTTCGTCTTGCGACGATCCAAGAATTTCACCTCTAACGTCGCAATACGAATGCCCCCGCCTGTCCCTATTAATCATTACCTCGGGTTCCGAAAACCAACAAAATAGAACCGAGGTCCTATTCCATTATTCCATGCACACAGTATTCAGGCGGGCTTGCCTGCTTTAAGCACTCTAATTTGTTCAAAGTAAACGTGCCGGCCCACCGAGACACTCACTCAAGAGCACCCTGGTAGGATTGCAACGGGGTCCGCCTCGGGACGCACGAGCACGCACGAGGCGCGTCGCACGCCTTCAGCTCGCCCCACCGGCAGGACGTCCCACGATACATGCCAGTTAAACACCGACGGGCGGTGAACCAACAGCGTGGGACACAAATCCAACTACGAGCTTTTTAACCGCAACAACTTTAATATACGCTATTGGAGCTGGAATTACCGCGGCTGCTGGCACCAGACTTGCCCTCCAATAGATACTCGTTAAAGGATTTAAAGTGTACTCATTCCGATTACGGGGCCTCGGATGAGTCCCGTATCGTTATTTTTCGTCACTACCTCCCCGTGCCGGGAGTGGGTAATTTGCGCGCCTGCTGCCTTCCTTGGATGTGGTAGCCGTTTCTCAGGCTCCCTCTCCGGAATCGAACCCTGATTCCCCGTTACCCGTTACAACCATGGTAGGCGCAGAACCTACCATCGACAGTTGATAAGGCAGACATTTGAAAGATGCGTCGCCGGTACGAGGACCGTGCGATCAGCCCAAAGTTATTCAGAGTCACCAAGGCAAACGGACCGGACGAGCCGACCGATTGGTTTTGATCTAATAAAAGCGTCCCTTCCATCTCTGGTCGGGACTCTGTTTGCATGTATTAGCTCTAGAATTACCACAGTTATCCAAGTAACGTGGGTACGATCTAAGGAACCATAACTGATTTAATGAGCCATTCGCGGTTTCACCTTAATGCGGCTTGTACTGAGACATGCATGGCTTAATCTTTGAGACAAGCATATGACTACTGGCAGGATCAACCAGGGAGCTGCGTCAACTAGAGCTGAGCAGCCGGCCGCCCGGGAGTGTGTCCCGGGGGCCCGCGCGAACACGCAAGCGTCCGCTCAATTATTCTGCAAACAGGAGGAGGCTGAGCTCCCCTGCACAATACACCTCGAAACCCTCTCAGGTCCCGGCGGCGCGCAGCGCCGTCCTAAGTACTTGGTCGGGTTCGAGAGAGGCGCAATCGCCCGGAGTTTGGCGAGTAGACGCTTTAGGTGCGACCACCCGTGCTCCCAACTGAGCTTGCCGCTGCCGACAGAGGCCCGGGAGCGTGCTGTCGTGGCATTGCCGGCGGGAGACAACACGCGCCACCTACGGTGGCCGGCAGCTCCAACGCCAGCGCCACAGAAGGACAAAAGCCCCACTTGGGTGCCGAAGCGAACTCTCCCAGCACAGCGCACGCGCCAACACGTCCGCACAGCTGCGATACAAACCACCTGCGAGAACCGCAGAGGCGACCGAGCAGCAGACGGCGTCGCGGCGCCGAGCGCCGGGCGGCGGCGCATCCTCAGCGCACACAGTCCTCAATCGGACCAGCACACTGCAGATGTCCACCGCGCTTCGCACCGGGCCCGCGAGGACCTACTTTGGCCGCACGGCGCCGCGTGCAGGGTGCGCCGGCGCGCAGCTGCGCCGCCTGCCGCCTCCGTCGGCCGGCGCGCCTGCCACTGGCCGCCCCCACCAGCCGGCTGTAGCGCGTGCGCCCACGCACCGCGCGGCCAGCACGCCGGGAGGCCCCCCCTCACCGGCCGGGGACGGTCCCACCCAGCCACCGCCGCGTATCGCTTCACACCCACATGCCATTCACGTTCGTGGGCATGGTGGGTATCGCTGAAACAACCGGTTGGTAGCTCAACCGATCGTCGCCATCACTGATTCACCTCTAGCGAGAACAACCGCACCACAACCGTTTACCAGTTGTTCATTTGCGTAACGTCACCAGCAAACGTAGACGTCCATCGCCATTTGCAAATTCAACGATTGTTGCATGCCTGTGTCAGGTGTCACGACACACTATGTCTGCCCACATACACGCAACAACATGTGCACGCTTCGCGAACACGTGGAAGGTGGCCCCCGTACGTATGCGATGTCCATTGCGCGAACGACTGTCAACCGGCCTCTGTCGCATGTCGCAGATGTGGAACGCAGTGCACCATGCTATCACGGTGTGTGAGAAGAGACGACTACGTCTGACAACACGCGCCACTACATCAACAGACGGCTCATGCTGATCGCCATCCACGGCATACCATACTGCAATCCAGCTCTTATAGGGAGACGACACGTAGCTGAGTGCACAATATTTGGACCGTATGGTTCGCCGTTGTTGGCGCAGTCGTGGTACGGTCACACATGTACCACGATGTATCATTCAGTACATGAGGACCAATGTGCAGTACAGTGTGTGATTTGGACGTACAACATCAGCGGACAGTTGACACACGCCGTACCACAACGTAGGCTGTGCTTCGTCATGCAAATGCCAATGAACAACTGCGAAGGGCATTGAGCATGTACGTCCTGCTGCCATCCGCATTACAGTGTATAGCTGCAAGGTGTTTAACATGAAGCGATACTCTGGGGACCAGGCAGTGCGAGTAGCAAACTATATTGCGGGGGTTGCAGTTAGGCAACACCACACTAATTTAACGCGTCGTATGACAATTACAGAGCAGGTTAAGGCCCAACGTGTGTTGGGTTAAGGCCCAACGTGTGTTGGGTTAAGGCCCAACGTGTGTTGGGTTAAGGCCCAACGTGTGTTGGGTTAAGGCCCAACGTGTGTTGGGTTAAGGCCCAACGTGTGTTGGGTTAAGGCCCAACGTGTGTTGGGTTAAGGCCCAACGTGTGTTGGGTTAAGGCCCAACGTGTGTTGGGTTAAGGCCCAACGTGTGTTGGGTTAAGGCCCAACGTGTGTTGGGTTAAGGCCCAACGTGTGTTGGGTTAAGGCCCAACGTGTGTTGGGTTAAGGCCCAACGTGTGTTGGGTTAAGGCCCAACGTGTGTTGGGTTAAGGCCCAACGTGTGTTGGGTTAAGGCCCAACGTGTGTTGGGTTAAGGCCCAACGTGTGTTGGGTTAAGGCCCAACGTGTGTTGGGTTAAGGCCCAACGTGTGTTGGGTTAAGGCCCAACGTGTGTTGGGTTAAGGCCCAACGTGTGTTGGGTTAAGGCGCAACGTGTGTTGGGTTAAGGCGCAACGTGGGTTACGTTAAGGCGCAACGTGGGTTACGTTAAGGCGCAACGTGGGTTACGTTAAGGCGCAACGTGGGTTACGTTAAGGCGCAACGTGGGTTACGTTAAGGCGCAACGTGGGTTACGTTAAGGCGCAACGTGGGTTACGTTAAGGCGCAACGTGGGTTACGTTAAGGCGCAACGTGGGTTACGTTAAGGCCCAATATAGGTTAGGTTAAGGCCCAATATAGGTTAGGTTAAGGCCCAATATAGGTTAGGTTAAGGCCCAATATAGGTTAGGTTAAGGTACAATATAGGTTAGGTTAAGGTACAATATAGGTTAGGTTAAGGTACAATATAGGTTAGGTTAAGGTACAATATGGGTTAGGTTAAGGTACAATATGGGTTAGGTTAAGGCGCAATATGGGTTAGGTTAAGGCGCAATATGGGTTAGGTTAAGGCGCAATATGGGTTAGGTTAAGGCGCAATATGGGTTAGGTTAAGGCGCAATATGGGTTAGGTTAAGGCGCAATATGGGTTAGGTTAAGGCGCAATATGGGTTAGGTTAAGGCGCAATATGGGTTAGGTTAAGGCGCAATATGGGTTAGGTTAAGGTACAATATAGGTTAGGTTAAGGTACAATATAGGTTAGGTTAAGGTACAATATAGGTTAGGTTAAGGTACAATATGGGTTAGGTTAAGGTACAATATAGGTTAGGTTAAGGCACAATATGGGTTAGGTTAAGGCGCAATATGGGTTAGGGTAAGGCGCAATATGGGTTAGGTTAAGGCGCAATATGGGTTAGGTTAAGGCGCAACGTGGGTTACGTTAAGGCGCAACGTGGGTTACGTTAAGGCGCAACGTGGGTTACGTTAAGGCGCAACGTGGGTTACGTTAAGGCGCAACGTGGGTTACGTTAAGGCGCAACGTGGGTTACGTTAAGGCCCAATATAGGTTAGGTTAAGGCCCAATATAGGTTAGGTTAAGGCCCAATATAGGTTAGGTTAAGGCCCAATATAGGTTAGGTTAAGGCCCAATATAGGTTAGGTTAAGGTACAATATAGGTTAGGTTAAGGTACAATATAGGTTAGGTTAAGGTACAATATGGGTTAGGTTAAGGCGCAATATGGGTTAGGTTAAGGCGCAATATGGGTTAGGTTAAGGCGCAATATGGGTTAGGTTAAGGCGCAACGTGGGTTACGTTAAGGCGCAACGTGGGTTACGTTAAGGCGCAACGTGGGTTACGTTAAGGCGCAACGTGGGTTACGTTAAGGCGC
>NW_025725359.1:7500-12500 GCF_021461395.2 Schistocerca americana | reverse complement strand
CAGATAGCAGGCGACTGGTGTCGGCGACCCACTGATGTTGGCCACTGACGGCGGCAGAAGATGACAGTGCCGCACCGTCAATGGCGATGTGTAGGCGCGCCGCCCACATTTCCCCAACCTGCGTTGACGATTTGAGGAGGTGGCCCTCCCACATTAGGTGGCGCTCCAGCACCTCGATCTCACGCTGTACCTCATCCATGCCTACACCGTCGCAGGCTGGCCCTATCTTCTTCAGCGCCAGGAGACGGGACCGACGGAGGGTCGGACCCATCCATCGGCAAGATGGAATGCCGAGGCCCCCCTGGGCAACAGGAGCGTGGAAGTATCCCAGGGGGGTGTCCGCCGGAAGGCGGAACCATCTCCTGACGGCGGCCCGGATGGTAACGTCGGCCGACTTCAATGCACCCACCCGGGTGCGGCTGAGGGCCAGCCCGTGGTACAGGCCAGGGAGAAGTACGTTGGTGAGAGCGTGGAGGCGCTGTTGCGGCTTCAGCGGAGCTCGGGAGATGACGTCAAGCTGCTCCACCAGGTGGCTACGTGGATTGAAGACACAGCGACCCGCCGTGGAAAATTGCAGCCCCAGGTACCGGAAGGTTTCACCCACACGCAGGGCAGGCATGGTGGTATTGCCTGCTGTGAAGGTGACATTGCTGTCCACCTTCACCTTCTTCTCGCGCCCTGACGCGACTAAGGCGAGGGTGAAACACTTCCGGGCGTTGATCTGCAGCCCCAGGTGGGCGAGGGCTGCGGTAGCTGCGTCGATGAGGGACTGCAAGCCCCTCGGGGTCGCTGCAAACAGCAAGACGTCATCTGCAAAGGCCGCAGCGTTGACTCTGCGACCGAGGATCCGAGCTCCGATGTGGGAGGGCAGTTGGCCTAAAACGTAGTCCACCGCAAAGTTGAACAGGAGGGGGGAGAGGGGATCGCCCTGGCGAACGCCCCGTGCTGGCTGCACAGACACGCCCACGCCGGCGCCGTCCGCTATCACTGTCGTGCTGCCCTCGTAGCACCGCTCGACATACTCGACAAAGCAATCCGGCAGGCCATGCGCCTTCAGCACGGGGCGAAGGGCAGCATGATCTACCGAATCGAATGCCTTAGATACGTCGATCGATGCCACAAAGACAGAGCGGCAGGAGCGAACTGCGTCGGTGAGAGCAGTGTCCAAGATGAAGGTATTTTCCAACATCCCATCCCGAGGGATGAATGCCCGCTGACGTTCGTCCACAGCACAAGCGCGCATCAGGCGTGACGCGAGAACCTTGTGGAAGGTCCGCGCCAACACCGAGCAGACCGTAATGGGGCGAAAGTCAGCGGGGGATGTTGGTGCAGCCGTTTTCGGGAGAAGGGACGTCCGCGCGCGAAGCAGGCGTTCCGGAAGGGCGCGGGCCAGAAGGAAGAGATTCATCACTTTCACCAGGACTTCGTGCGGCAGACGCCGCAACTCCGCTGGGGTAAGGCCGTCCGGCCCGGCTGCTGATCCCCTGGGCGGCAACGCGGCGGCGACCTCCTCATGTGTGACCGGCCCCCATATGCACTCGAGAGCGACAGGCTCTGAGTGCGGGAGGAGGCGGTCACGAATGAAGCCCGCGGTGGAGATGGGCTTCTTGGTGAAGAGGTCCGCCCAGAAGTCCAGCAGACCAGGGATGGCAGGTGGCGGCTGGAGCAGGGTGCCATCCAAGAGGCCGCGCACGCAACGCGCACGCGACCGTCGGAAGGCATCCTGCGTTCTCGCGTACTCCCAGCGGCGCCGCTTGCGCTTCTGCGTCGGCGGCGCGGCAGGCGGCCGCTTCGATGGTTGGCGCGGCCGCTGTGTCCTGGTGATCGATCTCTCCCCTCTGGACCCGACCGACGCAAGGGCATCCGGGAGCATGCCCAGGATGACATCGGGCGGCGTGCCCCGCCCCAGACCGATGACACGATCCAGGGCAGAGAAACGCTGGGCGGAAGCGGGTAGCCCCGCCAGATGCTCCCAGATGGCGGCGTCAGTCGGCCCCTCCGGCGGCGGCCCGGTGGTGTCGGCCGCGAAGTCCTCGGCTGCGTCGACGGGCGGCGCAGCGGCCTCGCCCGCGTCAGGCAGCGGGCTCGCCGCTCCCCGGCGGGACGCCGGCTCTTCCCCCCGACCGATCTCAAGCGCCTCCATGAATTGGCGGACAAGCTGCTTGTGGGCAGCTTGCCGCCGTCGGCACTTGATTGCCTCAAGCGTTCGGTCGGGGAACATCCTGATGAGCTCTTGATTTACAAAGAAGAACCGGGCGTCCCTCTCGAGGAACAGTTCGGCCTCTGCCTTGGCGAGCGACAGGACTTCTTCCTCCGTCCACCTCGCGCGATGCCTCTCCGTGACGATCTCCGCGTTGGCGGCCGCAAGATGTTGGCGGCGGCGATGGACCCCGAGACCGTTCTTGGTTGTAAAGCTGCGGTGGCACTCACTACAGGTATACATAGCTGCAAAAGTTACAAGATTTTCGGCACGGCCGGTTGGCCGGCTAGGTGCTGGGGGAGTTGGGGTGGCACCTTCAGCGGAAGGGCCACCACTTATTCTCTGCTTACTGCCCCCAACTAAAAAAAAGGGATAGTGCGAGGGGGGGCTGGTAACCCCCCCAAGCCCCTGGTGCGGTCTTCCACTCTGCGAAATCAGCGGGCCCACGAGAAGGGGAGAAGACTGCAGGAGAGGAGAGGCTAAGAGGGCTAGGCCCATGTATTGCGCATCACTCTCCCTGTAACTATAACCCAAGGAAGGCACCTCGCAGCAGCAGCACGACTACATCAAGACCGCACTTCGAGAAGCCAAGTCCGGATGCAGCCACACCACCGCCACTTGCAGCCGTTTACCCGCGCTTGCTTGAATTTCTTCACGTTGACATTCAGAGCACTGGGCAGAAATCACATTGCGTCAACACCCGCTAGGGCCATCGCAATGCTTTGTTTTAATTAGACAGTCGGATTCCCCCAGTCCGTGCCAGTTCTGAGTTGATCGTTGAATGGCGGCCGAAGAGAATCCGCGCACCCGCGCGCCCCCGGAGGAGCACGCTAAGGCGGACGCGGCCTCGCAGCAAGGAAGATCCGTGGGAGGCCAAGGCACGGGACCGAGCTCGGATCCTGCACGCAGGTTGAAGCACCGGGGCGCGAACGCCGCGCAGGCGCGCGCATCCTGCACCGCCGGCCAGCACGAGGCCAACCAACGGCGAGAGCAGACCACGCCCGCGCTAAACGCCCGCACTTACCGGCACCCCTACGGCACTCACCTCGCCCAGGCCCGGCACGTTAGCGCTGACCCACTTCCCGACCAAGCCCGACACGCCCCGATCCTCAGAGCCAATCCTTATCCCGAAGTTACGGATCCAATTTGCCGACTTCCCTTACCTACATTATTCTATCGACTAGAGGCTCTTCACCTTGGAGACCTGCTGCGGATATGGGTACGAACCGGCGCGACACCTCCACGTGGCCCTCTCCCGGATTTTCAAGGTCCGAGGGGAAGATCGGGACACCGCCGCAACTGCGGTGCTCTTCGCGTTCCAAACCCTATCTCCCTGCTAGAGGATTCCAGGGAACTCGAACGCTCATGCAGAAAAGAAAACTCTTCCCCGATCTCCCGACGGCGTCTCCGGGTCCTTTTGGGTTACCCCGACGAGCATCTCTAAAAGAGGGGCCCGACTTGTATCGGTTCCGCTGCCGGGTTCCGGAATAGGAACCGGATTCCCTTTCGCCCAACGGGGGCCAGCACAAAGTGCATCATGCTATGACGGCCCCCATCAACATCGGATTTCTCCTAGGGCTTAGGATCGACTGACTCGTGTGCAACGGCTGTTCACACGAAACCCTTCTCCGCGTCAGCCCTCCAGGGCCTCGCTGGAGTATTTGCTACTACCACCAAGATCTGCACCGACGGCGGCTCCAGGCAGGCTCACGCCCAGACCCTTCTGCGCCCACCGCCGCGACCCTCCTACTCGTCAGGGCTTCGCGGCCGGCCGCAAGGACCGGCCATGACTGCCAGACTGACGGCCGAGTATAGGCACGACGCTTCAGCGCCATCCATTTTCAGGGCTAGTTGCTTCGGCAGGTGAGTTGTTACACACTCCTTAGCGGATTCCGACTTCCATGGCCACCGTCCTGCTGTCTTAAGCAACCAACGCCTTTCATGGTTTCCCATGAGCGTCGATTCGGGCGCCTTAACTCGGCGTTTGGTTCATCCCACAGCGCCAGTTCTGCTTACCAAAAGTGGCCCACTTGGCACTCCGATCCGAGTCGTTTGCTCGCGGCTTCAGCATATCAAGCAAGCCGGAGATCTCACCCATTTAAAGTTTGAGAATAGGTTGAGGTCGTTTCGGCCCCAAGGCCTCTAATCATTCGCTTTACCGGATGAGACTCGTACGAGCACCAGCTATCCTGAGGGAAACTTCGGAGGGAACCAGCTACTAGATGGTTCGATTAGTCTTTCGCCCCTATACCCAGCTCCGACGATCGATTTGCACGTCAGAATCGCTACGGACCTCCATCAGGGTTTCCCCTGACTTCGTCCTGGCCAGGCATAGTTCACCATCTTTCGGGTCCCAACGTGTACGCTCTAGGTGCGCCTCACCTCGCAATGAGGACGAGACGCCCCGGGAGTGCGGAGGCCGCCGCCCCGTGAAGGGCGGGGAAGCCCCATCCTCCCTCGGCCCGCGCAAGGCGAGACCTTCACTTTCATTACGCCTTTAGGTTTCGTACAGCCCAATGACTCGCGCACATGTTAGACTCCTTGGTCCGTGTTTCAAGACGGGTCGTGAAATTGTCCAAAGCTGAAGCGCCGCTGACGGGAGCGATTATTCCGCCCGAGAGCATCCCGAGCCAACAGCGGCGCGGGTCCGGGGCCGGGCCAGGTAGGTCCGTCATCCGGGAAGAACCGCGCGCGCTTGCCGGGAGCCCGAGCGCCCAAAGGGGCGAATCGACTCCTCCAGATATACCGCCGGGCAGCCAGCCAGGACACCGGGGCTCTGCCCAACAGACGCGAACCGAGG
>NW_025725359.1:0-5000 GCF_021461395.2 Schistocerca americana | reverse complement strand
CGGGGTCCGCCTCGGGACGCACGAGCACGCACGAGGCGCGTCGCACGCCTTCAGCTCGCCCCACCGGCAGGACGTCCCACGATACATGCCAGTTAAACACCGACGGGCGGTGAACCAACAGCGTGGGACACAAATCCAACTACGAGCTTTTTAACCGCAACAACTTTAATATACGCTATTGGAGCTGGAATTACCGCGGCTGCTGGCACCAGACTTGCCCTCCAATAGATACTCGTTAAAGGATTTAAAGTGTACTCATTCCGATTACGGGGCCTCGGATGAGTCCCGTATCGTTATTTTTCGTCACTACCTCCCCGTGCCGGGAGTGGGTAATTTGCGCGCCTGCTGCCTTCCTTGGATGTGGTAGCCGTTTCTCAGGCTCCCTCTCCGGAATCGAACCCTGATTCCCCGTTACCCGTTACAACCATGGTAGGCGCAGAACCTACCATCGACAGTTGATAAGGCAGACATTTGAAAGATGCGTCGCCGGTACGAGGACCGTGCGATCAGCCCAAAGTTATTCAGAGTCACCAAGGCAAACGGACCGGACGAGCCGACCGATTGGTTTTGATCTAATAAAAGCGTCCCTTCCATCTCTGGTCGGGACTCTGTTTGCATGTATTAGCTCTAGAATTACCACAGTTATCCAAGTAACGTGGGTACGATCTAAGGAACCATAACTGATTTAATGAGCCATTCGCGGTTTCACCTTAATGCGGCTTGTACTGAGACATGCATGGCTTAATCTTTGAGACAAGCATATGACTACTGGCAGGATCAACCAGGGAGCTGCGTCAACTAGAGCTGAGCAGCCGGCCGCCCGGGAGTGTGTCCCGGGGGCCCGCGCGAACACGCAAGCGTCCGCTCAATTATTCTGCAAACAGGAGGAGGCTGAGCTCCCCTGCACAATACACCTCGAAACCCTCTCAGGTCCCGGCGGCGCGCAGCGCCGTCCTAAGTACTTGGTCGGGTTCGAGAGAGGCGCAATCGCCCGGAGTTTGGCGAGTAGACGCTTTAGGTGCGACCACCCGTGCTCCCAACTGAGCTTGCCGCTGCCGACAGAGGCCCGGGAGCGTGCTGTCGTGGCATTGCCGGCGGGAGACAACACGCGCCACCTACGGTGGCCGGCAGCTCCAACGCCAGCGCCACAGAAGGACAAAAGCCCCACTTGGGTGCCGAAGCGAACTCTCCCAGCACAGCGCACGCGCCAACACGTCCGCACAGCTGCGATACAAACCACCTGCGAGAACCGCAGAGGCGACCGAGCAGCAGACGGCGTCGCGGCGCCGAGCGCCGGGCGGCGGCGCATCCTCAGCGCACACAGTCCTCAATCGGACCAGCACACTGCAGATGTCCACCGCGCTTCGCACCGGGCCCGCGAGGACCTACTTTGGCCGCACGGCGCCGCGTGCAGGGTGCGCCGGCGCGCAGCTGCGCCGCCTGCCGCCTCCGTCGGCCGGCGCGCCTGCCACTGGCCGCCCCCACCAGCCGGCTGTAGCGCGTGCGCCCACGCACCGCGCGGCCAGCACGCCGGGAGGCCCCCCCTCACCGGCCGGGGACGGTCCCACCCAGCCACCGCCGCGTATCGCTTCACACCCACATGCCATTCACGTTCGTGGGCATGGTGGGTATCGCTGAAACAACCGGTTGGTAGCTCAACCGATCGTCGCCATCACTGATTCACCTCTAGCGAGAACAACCGCACCACAACCGTTTACCAGTTGTTCATTTGCGTAACGTCACCAGCAAACGTAGACGTCCATCGCCATTTGCAAATTCAACGATTGTTGCATGCCTGTGTCAGGTGTCACGACACACTATGTCTGCCCACATACACGCAACAACATGTGCACGCTTCGCGAACACGTGGAAGGTGGCCCCCGTACGTATGCGATGTCCATTGCGCGAACGACTGTCAACCGGCCTCTGTCGCATGTCGCAGATGTGGAACGCAGTGCACCATGCTATCACGGTGTGTGAGAAGAGACGACTACGTCTGACAACACGCGCCACTACATCAACAGACGGCTCATGCTGATCGCCATCCACGGCATACCATACTGCAATCCAGCTCTTATAGGGAGACGACACGTAGCTGAGTGCACAATATTTGGACCGTATGGTTCGCCGTTGTTGGCGCAGTCGTGGTACGGTCACACATGTACCACGATGTATCATTCAGTACATGAGGACCAATGTGCAGTACAGTGTGTGATTTGGACGTACAACATCAGCGGACAGTTGACACACGCCGTACCACAACGTAGGCTGTGCTTCGCCATGCAAATGCCAATGAACAACTGCGAAGGGCATTGAGCATGTACGTCCTGCTGCCATCCGCATTACAGTGTATAGCTGCAAGGTGTTTAACATGAAGCGATACTCTGGGGACCAGGCAGTGCGAGTAGCAAACTATATTGCGGGGGTTGCAGTTAGGCAACACCACACTAATTTAACGCGTCGTATGACAATTACAGAGCAGGTTAAGGCCCAACGTGTGTTGGGTTAAGGCCCAACGTGTGTTGGGTTAAGGCCCAACGTGTGTTGGGTTAAGGCCCAACGTGTGTTGGGTTAAGGCCCAACGTGTGTTGGGTTAAGGCCCAACGTGTGTTGGGTTAAGGCCCAACGTGTGTTGGGTTAAGGCCCAACGTGTGTTGGGTTAAGGCCCAACGTGTGTTGGGTTAAGGCCCAACGTGTGTTGGGTTAAGGCCCAACGTGTGTTGGGTTAAGGCCCAACGTGTGTTGGGTTAAGGCCCAACGTGTGTTGGGTTAAGGCCCAACGTGTGTTGGGTTAAGGCCCAACGTGTGTTGGGTTAAGGCCCAACGTGTGTTGGGTTAAGGCCCAACGTGTGTTGGGTTAAGGCCCAACGTGTGTTGGGTTAAGGCCCAACGTGTGTTGGGTTAAGGCCCAACGTGTGTTGGGTTAAGGCCCAACGTGTGTTGGGTTAAGGCCCAACGTGTGTTGGGTTAAGGCCCAACGTGTGTTGGGTTAAGGCCCAACGTGTGTTGGGTTAAGGCGCAACGTGTGTTGGGTTAAGGCGCAACGTGGGTTACGTTAAGGCGCAACGTGGGTTACGTTAAGGCGCAACGTGGGTTACGTTAAGGCGCAACGTGGGTTACGTTAAGGCGCAACGTGGGTTACGTTAAGGCGCAACGTGGGTTACGTTAAGGCGCAACGTGGGTTACGTTAAGGCGCAACGTGGGTTACGTTAAGGCGCAACGTGGGTTACGTTAAGGCCCAATATAGGTTAGGTTAAGGCCCAATATAGGTTAGGTTAAGGCCCAATATAGGTTAGGTTAAGGCCCAATATAGGTTAGGTTAAGGTACAATATAGGTTAGGTTAAGGTACAATATAGGTTAGGTTAAGGTACAATATAGGTTAGGTTAAGGTACAATATGGGTTAGGTTAAGGTACAATATGGGTTAGGTTAAGGCGCAATATGGGTTAGGTTAAGGCGCAATATGGGTTAGGTTAAGGCGCAATATGGGTTAGGTTAAGGCGCAATATGGGTTAGGTTAAGGCGCAATATGGTTAGGTTAAGGCGCAATATGGGTTAGGTTAAGGCGCAATATGGGTTAGGTTAAGGCGCAATATGGGTTAGGTTAAGGCGCAATATGGTTAGGTTAAGGTACAATATAGGTTAGGTTAAGGTACAATATAGGTTAGGTTAAGGTACAATATAGGTTAGGTTAAGGTACAATATGGGTTAGGTTAAGGTACAATATAGGTTAGGTTAAGGCACAATATGGGTTAGGTTAAGGCGCAATATGGGTTAGGGTAAGGCGCAATATGGGTTAGGTTAAGGCGCAATATGGGTTAGGTTAAGGCGCAACGTGGGTTACGTTAAGGCGCAACGTGGGTTACGTTAAGGCGCAACGTGGGTTACGTTAAGGCGCAACGTGGGTTACGTTAAGGCGCAACGTGGGTTACGTTAAGGCGCAACGTGGGTTACGTTAAGGCCCAATATAGGTTAGGTTAAGGCCCAATATAGGTTAGGTTAAGGCCCAATATAGGTTAGGTTAAGGCCCAATATAGGTTAGGTTAAGGCCCAATATAGGTTAGGTTAAGGTACAATATAGGTTAGGTTAAGGTACAATATAGGTTAGGTTAAGGTACAATATGGGTTAGGTTAAGGCGCAATATGGGTTAGGTTAAGGCGCAATATGGGTTAGGTTAAGGCGCAATATGGGTTAGGTTAAGGCGCAACGTGGGTTACGTTAAGGCGCAACGTGGGTTACGTTAAGGCGCAACGTGGGTTACGTTAAGGCGCAACGTGGGTTACGTAAGGCGCAACGTGGGTTACGTTAAGGCCCAATATAGGTTAGGTTAAGGCCCAATATAGGTTAGGTTAAGGCCCAATATAGGTTAGGTTAAGGCCCAATATAGGTTAGGTTAAGGTACAATATGGGTTAGGTTAAGGTACAATATGGGTTAGGTTAAGGTACAATATAGGTTAGGTTAAGGCGCAACGTGGGTTACGTTAAGGCCCAATATAGGTTAGGTTAAGGCCCAATATAGGTTAGGTTAAGGCCCAATATAGGTTAGGTAAGGCCCAATATAGGTTAGGTTAAGGCCCAATATAGGTTAGGTTAAGGTACAATATAGGTTAGGTTAAGGTACAATATAGGTTAGGTTAAGGTACAATATGGGTTAGGTTAAGGTACAATATGGGTTAGGTTAAGGTACAATATAGGTTAGGTTAAGGCACAATATGGGTTAGGTTAAGGCGCAATATGGGTTAGGTTAAGGCGCAATATGGGTTAGGTTAAGGCGCAATATGGGTTAGGTTAAGGCGCAATATGGGTTAGGTTAAGGCGCAATATGGGTTAGGTTAAGGCACAATACGGGTTAGGTTAAGGCACAATACGGTTAGGTTAAGGCACAATACGGGTTAGGTTAAGGCACACATTGTTGTAAGGAAAGGTGTTTTCGGGGGGGGGGGGGGGGGGCTGGTTTGTTGATTGTGATTATCGTAAGTAAATGACTGCGGCATCATCT
>NW_025725358.1:0-34293 GCF_021461395.2 Schistocerca americana | reverse complement strand
ATCTATCATTTTAGCGTCGGGTTCGAAAATCTAGACTCACAGGAGAACGACCATAAGGTGCCCGAGGCAGCAATAGACCCTTGGAGACAAGTCGGCTGGAGGACGATGTATTGAATCTCGACGAAATTTGAGTGTTCCATCGGCATTAGGGAGGCCCTGAACGTTATAATTAACTATCATTTTTGCGTCGGATTCGATAATCTAAACTCACAGGAGAACGACCATAAGGTGCCCGAGGCAGCAATAGACCCTTGGAGACAAGTCGGCTGGAGGCCGATGTATTGAATCTCGACGCAATTTGAGTGTTCCATCGTCATTACAAGGCCCTGAACGTTACAATTAACTATCATTTTTGCGTCGGGATTCGAAAATCTAGACTCACAGGAGAACGACCATAAGGTGCCCGAGGCAGCAATAGACCCTTGGAGACAAGTCGGCTGGAGGACGATGTATTGGATCGCGACGCAATTTGAGTCTTCTATCGTCATTAGGAGGCGCTGAACGTTACAATTCACTATCATTTTTTGCCTCGGATTCGAAAATCTAGACTCACAGGAGAAGAACCATGTGGTGCCCGAGGCAGCGATATCCCCTTGGAGACAAGTAGGCTGGAGGCCGATGTATTGAATCTCGACGCAATTTGAGTGTTCCATCGTCATTAGAAGGCCCTGAACATTACAATTAACTATCATTTTTGCGTCGGATTCGAAAATCTAGACTCACAGGACAACGACCATAAGGTGCCCGAGGCAGCAATAGACCCTTGGAGACAAGTCGGCTGGAGGCCGATGTATTGAATCTCGACGCAATTTGAGTGTTCCATCGGCATTAGGAGGCCCTGAACGTTATAATTAACTATCATTTTTGCGTCGGATTCGATAATCTAAACCTCACAGGAGAACGACCATAAGGTGCCCGAGGCAGCAATAGACCCTTGGAGACAAGTCGGCTGGAGGCCGATGTATTGAATCTCGACGCAATTTGAGTGTTCCATCGTCATTAGAAGGCCCTGAACGTTACAATTAACTATCATTTTTGCGTCGGATTCGGAAATCTAGACTCACAGGAGAACGACCATAAGGTGCCCGAGGCAGCAATAGACCCTTGGAGACAAGTCGGCTGGAGGACGATGTATTGGATCGCGACGCAATTTGAGTCTTCTATCGTCATTAGGAGGCGCTGAACGTTACAATTCACTATCATTTTTGCGTCGGATTCGAAAATCTAGACTCACAGGAGAAGGACCATGTGGTGCCCGAGGCAGCGATATCCCCTTGGAGACAAGTAGGCTGGAGGCCGATGTATTGAATCTCGACGCAATTTGAGTGTTCCATCGGCATTAGGAGGCCCTGAACGTTATAATTAACTATCATTTTTGCGTCGGATTCGATAATCTAAACTCACAGGAGGAACGGCCATAAGGTGCCCGAGGCAGCAATAGACCCTTGGACACAAGTCGGCTGGAGGACGATGTATTGGATCGCGACGCAATTTGAGTCTTCTATCGTCATTAGGAGGCGCTGGACGTTACAATTCACTATCATTTTTGCGTCGGATTCGAAAATCTAGACTCACAGGAGAAGGATCATATTGTGCCCGAGGCAGCAATAGACCCTTGGAGACAAGTCGGCTGGAGGACGATGTATTGGATCGCGACGCAATTTGAGTCTTCTATCGTCATTAGGAGGCGCTGAACGTTACAATTCACTATCATTTTTGCGTCGGATTCGAAAATCTAGACTCACAGGAGAACGACCATAAGGTGCCCGAGGCAGCAATAGACCCTTGGAGACAAGTCGGCTGGAGGCCGATGTATTGAATCTCGACGCAATTTGAGTGTTCCATCGGCATTAGGAGGCCCTGAACGTTGTAATTAACTATCATTTTTGCGTCGGATTCGATAATCTAAACTCACAGGAGAACGACCATAAGGTGCCCGAGGCAGCAATAGACCATTGGAGACAAGTCGGCTGGAGGCCGATGTATTGAATCTCGACGCAATTTGAGTGTTCCATCGTCATTACAAGGCCCTGAACGTTACAATTAACTATCATTTTTGCGTCGGATTCGAAAATCTAGACTCACAGGACAACGACCATAAGGTGCCCGAGGCAGCAATTGACCCTTGGAGACAAGTTGGCTGGAGGCCGATGTATTGAATCACGACATAATTTGAGTGTTCCATCGGCAGTAGGCGCCCTGAACGTTACAATTAACTATCATTTTTGCGTCGGATTCGATAATCTAAACTCACAGGAGAACGACCATAAGGTGCCCGAGAGGCAGCAATAGACCCTTGGAGACAAGTCGGCTGGAGGCCGATGTATTGAATCTCGACGCAATTTGAGTGTTCCATCGGCATTAGAAGGCCTGAACGTTACAATTAACTATCATTTTTGCGTCGGATTCGATAATCTAGACTCACAGGGAGAACGACCATAAGGTGCCCGAGGCAGCAATAGACCCTTGGAGACAAGTCGGCTGGAGGCCGATGTATTGAATCTCGACGCAATTTGAGTGTTCCATCGTCATTACAAGGCCCTGAACGTTACAATTAACTATCATTTTTGCGTCGGATTCGAAAATCTAGACTCACAGGAGAACGACCATAAGGTGCCCGAGGCAGCAATAGACCCTTGGAGACAAGTCGGCTGGAGGACGATGTATTGGATCGCGACGCAATTTGAGTCTTCTATCGTCATTAGGAGGCGCTGAACGTTACAATTCACTATCATTTTTGCGTCGGATTCGAAAATCTAGACTCACAGGAGAAGGACCATGTGGTGCCCGAGGCAGCGATATCCCCTTGGAGACAAGTAGGCTGGAGGCCGATGTATTGAATCTCGACGCAATTTGAGTGTTCCATCGTCATTAGAAGGCCCTGAACATTACAATTAACTATCATTTTTGCGTCGGATTCGAAAATCTAGACTCACAGGACAACGACCATAAGGTGCCCGAGGCAGCAATAGACCCTTGGAGACAAGTCGGCTGGAGGCCGATGTATTGAATCTCGACGCAATTTGAGTGTTCCATCGTCATTACAAGGCCCTGAACGTTACAATTAACTATCATTTTTGCGTCGGATTCGAAAATCTAGACTCACAGGACAACGACCATAAGGTGCCCGAGGCAGCAATAGACCCTTGGAGACAAGTCGGCTGGAGGCCGATGTATTGAATCTCGACGCAATGTGAGTGTTCCATCGGCATTAGGAGGCCCTGAACGTTAAAATTAACTATCATTTTTGCGTCGGATTCGATAATCTAAACTCACAGGAGAACGACCATAAGGGTGCCCGAGGCAGCAATAGACCCTTGGAGACAAGTCGGCTGGAGGCCGATGTATTGAATCTCGACGCAATTTGAGTGTTCCATCGTCATTACAAGGCCCTGAACGTTACAATTAACTATCATTTTTGCGTCGGATTCGAAAATCTAGACTCACAGGAGAAGGACCATGTGGTGCCCGAGGCAGCGATATCCCCTTGGAGACAAGTAGGCTGGAGGCCGATGTATTGAATCTCGACGCAATTTGACTGTTCCATCGTCATTAGAAGGCCCTGAACATTACAATTAACTATCATTTTTGCGTCGGATTCGAAAATCTAGACTCACAGGACAACGACCATAAGGTGCCCGAGGCAGCAATAGACCCTTGGAGACAAGTCGGCTGGAGGCCGATGTATTGAATCGCGACGCAATTTGAGTGTCCCATCGTCATTAGAAGGCCCTGAACATTACAATTAACTATCATTTTTGCGTCGGATTCGATAATCTAAACTCACAGGAGAACGACCATAAGGTGCCCGAGGCAGCAATAGGCCCTTGGAGAAAAGTCGGCTGGAGGCCGATGTATTGAATCTCGACGCAATTTGAGTGTTCCATCGTCTTTACAAGGCCCTGAACGTTACAATTAACTATCATTTTTGCGTCGGATTCGAAAATCTACACTCACAGGAGAACGACCATAAGGTGCCCGAGGCAGCAATAGACCCTTGGAGACAAGTCGGCTGGAGGACGATGTATTGGATCGCGACGCAATTTGAGTCTTCTATCGTCATTAGGAGGCGCTGAAAGTTACAATTCACTATCATTTTTGCGGTCGGATTCGAAAATCTAGACTCACAGGAGAAGGATCATATTGTGCCCGAGACAGCAATATCCCCTTGGAGACAAGTCGGCTGGAGGACGATGTATTGAATCTCGACGCAATTTGAGTGTCCCATCGTCATTAGAAGGCCCTGAACGTTACAATTAACTATCATTTCTGCGTCGGATTAGATAATCTAAACTCACAGGAGAACGACCATAAGGTGCCCGAGGCAGCAATAGACCCTTGGAGACAAGTCGGCTGGAGGCCGATGTATTGAATCTCGACGCAATTTGAGTGTTCCATCGGCATTAGGAGGCCCTGAACGTTATAATTAACTATCATTTTTGCGTCGGATTCGATAATCTAAACTCACAGGAGAACGACCATAAGGTGCCCGAGGCAGCAATAGACCCTTGGAGACAAGTCGGCTGGAGGCCGATGTATTGAATCTCGACGCAATTTGAGTGTTCCATCGTCATTAGAAGGCCCTGAACGTTACAATTAACTATCATTTTTGCGTCGGATTCGAAAATCTAGACTCACAGGAGAACGACCATAAGGTGCCCGAGGCAGCAATAGACCCTTGGAGACAAGTCGGCTGGAGGCCGATGTATTGAATCTCGACGCAATTTGAGTGTTCCATCGGCATTAGGAGGCCCTGAACGTTACAATTAACTATCATTTTTGCGTCGGATTCGAAAATCTAGACTCACAGGAGAACGACCATAAGGTGCCCGAGGCAGCAATAGACCCTTGGAGACAAGTCGGCTGGAGGACGATGTATTGGATCGCGACGCAATTTGAGTCTTCTATCGTCTTTAGGAGGCGCTGAACGTTACAATTCACTATCATTTTTGCGTCGGATTCGAAAATCTAGACTCACAGGAGAAGGATCATATTGTGCCCGAGACAGCAATATCCCCTTGGAGACAAGTCGGCTGGAGGACGATGTATTGAATCTCGACGCAATTTGAGTGTCCCATCGTCATTAGAAGGCCCTGAACGTTACAATTAACTATCATTTTTGCGTCGGATTCGATAATCTAAACTCACAGGAGAACGACCATAAGGTGCCCGAGGCAGCAATAGGACCCTTGGAGACAAGTCGGCTGGAGGACGATGTATTGGATCGCGACGCAATTTTAGTCTTCTATCGTCATTAGGAGGCCCTGAACGTTACAATTAACTATCATTTTAGCGTCGGGTTCGAAAATCTAGACTCACAGGAGAACGACCATAAGGTGCCCGAGGCAGCAATAGACCCTTGGAGACAAGTCGGCTGGAGGACGATGTATTGAATCTCGACGCAATTTGAGTGATCCATCGGCATTAGGAGGCCCTGAACGTTATAATTAACTATCATTTTTGCGTCGGATTCGATAATCTAAACTCACAGGAGAACGACCATAAGGTGCCCGAGGCAGCAATAGACCCTTGGAGACAAGTCGGCTGGAGGACGATGTATTGGATCGCGACGCAATTTGAGTCTTCTATCGTCATTAGGAGGCGCTGAACGTTACAATTCACTATCATTTTTGCGTCGGATTCGAAAATCTAGACTCACAGGAGAAGGACCATGTGGTGCCCGAGGCAGCGATATCCCCTTGGAGACAAGTAGGCTGGAGGCCGATGTATTGAATCTCGACGCAATTTGAGTGTTCCATCGTCATTAGAAGGCCCTGAACATTACAATTAACTATCATTTTTGCGTCGGATTCGAAAATCTAGACTCACAGGACAACGACCATAAGGTGCCCGGGGCAGCAATAGACCCTTGGAGACAAGTCGGCTGGAGGCCGATGTATTGAATCTCGACGCAATTTGAGTGTTCCATCGGCATTAGGGAGGCCCTGAACGTTTATAATTAACTATCATTTTTGCGTCGGATTCGATAATCTAAACTCACAGGAGAACGACCATAAGGTGCCCGAGGCAGCAATAGACCCTTGGAGACAAGTCGGCTGGAGGCCGATGTATTGAATCTCGACGCAATTTGAGTGTTCCATCGTCATTAGAAGGCCCTGAACGTTACAATTAACTATCATTTTTGCGTCGGATTCGGAAATCTAGACTCACAGGAGAACGACCATAAGGTGCCCGAGGCAGCAATAGACCCTTGGAGACAAGTCGGCCTGGAGGACGATGTATTGGATCGCGACGCAATTTGAGTCTTCTATCGTCATTAGGAGGCGCTGAACGTTACAATTCACTATCATTTTTTGCGTCGGATTCGAAAATCTAGACTCACAGGAGAAGGACCATGTGGTGCCCGAGGCAGCGATATCCCCTTGGAGACAAGTATGCTGGAGGCCGATGTATTGAATCTCGACGCAATTTGAGTGTTCCACCGGCATTAGGAGGCCCTGAACGTTATAATTAACTATCATTTTTGCGTCGGATTCGATAATCTAAACTCACAGGAGAACGGCCATAAGGTGCCCGAGGCAGCAATAGACCCTTGGACACAAGTCGGCTGGAGGACGATGTATTGGATCGCGACGCAATTTGAGTCTTCTATCGTCATTAGGAGGCGCTGGACGTTTACAATTCACTATCATTTTTGCGTCGGATTCGAAAATCTAGACTCACAGGAGAAGGATCATATTGTGCCCGAGGCAGCAATAGACCCTTGGAGACAAGTCGGCTGGAGGACGATGTATTGGATCGCGACGCAATTTGAGTCTTCTATCGTCATTAGGAGGCGCTGAACGTTACAATTCACTATCATTTTTGCGTCGGATTCGAAAATCTAGACTCACAGGAGAACGACCATAAGGTGCCCGAGGCAGCAATAGACCCTTGGAGACAAGTCGGCTGGAGGCCGATGTATTGAATCTCGACGCAATTTGAGTGTTCCATCGGCATTAGGAGGCCCTGAACGTTATAATTAACTATCATTTTTGCGTCGGATTCGATAATCTAAACTCACAGGAGAACGACCATAAGGTGCCCGAGGCAGCAATAGACCCTTGGAGACAAGTCGGCCTGGAGGACGATGTATTGGATCGCGACGCAATTTGAGTCTTCTATCGTCATTAGGAGGCGCTGAACGTTACAATTCACTATCATTTTTGCGTCGGATTCGAAAATCTAGACTCACAGGAGAAGGACCATGTGGTGCCCGAGGCAGCGATATCCCCTTGGAGACAAGTAGGCTGGAGGCCGATGTATTGAATCTCGACGCAATTTGAGTGTTCCATCGTCATTAGAAGGCCCTGAACATTACAATTAACTATCATTTTTGCGTCGGATTCGAAAATCTAGACTCACAGGACAACGACCATAAGGTGCCCGGGGCAGCAATAGACCCTTGGAGACAAGTCGGCTGGAGGGCCGATGTATTGAATCTCGACGCAATTTGAGTGTTCCATCGGCATTAGGAGGCCCTGAACGTTATAATTAACTATCATTTTTGCGTCGGATTCGATAATCTAAACTCACAGGAGAACGACCATAAGGTGCCCGAGGCAGCAATAGACCCTTGGAGACAAGTCGGCTGGAGGCCGATGTATTGAATCTCGACGCAATTTGAGTGTTCCATCGTCATTAGAAGGCCCTGAACGTTACAATTAACTATCATTTTTGCGTCGGATTCGGAAATCTAGACTCACAGGAGAACGACCATAAGGTGCCCGAGGCAGCAATAGACCCTTGGAGACAAGTCGGCTGGAGGACGATGTATTGGATCGCGACGCAATTTGAGTCTTCTATCGTCATTAGGAGGCGCTGAACGTTACAATTCACTATCATTTTTGCGTCGGATTCGAAAATCTAGACTCACAGGAGAAGGACCATGTGGTGCCCGAGGCAGCGATATCCCCTTGGAGACAAGTAGGCTGGAGGCCGATGTATTGAATCTCGACGCAATTTGAGTGTTCCATCGGCATTAGGATGCCCTGAACGTTATAATTAACTATCATTTTTGCGTCGGATTCGATAATCTAAACTCACAGGAGAACGGCCATAAGGTGCCCGAGGCAGCAATAGACCCTTGGACACAAGTCGGCTGGAGGACGATGTATTGGATCGCGACGCAATTTGAGTCTTCTATCGTCATTAGGAGGCGCTGGACGTTACAATTCACTATCATTTTTGCGTCGGATTCGAAAATCTAGACTCACAGGAGAAGGATCATATTGTGCCCGAGGCAGCAATAGACCCTTGGAGACAAGTCGGCTGGAGGACGATGTATTGGATCGCGACGCAATTTGAGTCTTCTATCGTCATTAGGAGGCGCTGAACGTTACAATTCACTATCATTTTTGCGTCGGATTCGAAAATCTAGACTCACAGGAGAACGACCATAAGGTGCCCGAGGCAGCAATAGACCCTTGGAGACAAGTCGGCTGGAGGCCGATGTATTGAATCTCGACGCAATTTGAGTGTTCCATCGGCATTAGGAGGCCCTGAACGTTATAATTAACTATCATTTTTGCGTCGGATTCGATAATCTAAACTCACAGGAGAACGACCATAAGGTGCCCGAGGCAGCAATAGACCATTGGAGACAAGTCGGCTGGAGGCCGATGTATTGAATCTCGACGCAATTTGAGTGTTCCATCGTCATTAGAAGGCCCTGAACGTTACAATTAACTATCATTTTTGCGTCGGATTCGAAAATCTAGACTCACAGGACAACGACCATAAGGTGCCCGAGGCAGCAATAGACCCTTGGAGACAAGTCGGCTGGAGGCCGATGTATTGAATCTCGACGCAATTTGATTGTTCCATCGGCATTAGGAGGCCCTGAACGTTATAATTAACTATCATTTTTGCGTCGGATTCGATAATCTAAACTCACAGGAGAACGACCATAAGGTGCCCGAGGCAGCAATAGACCCTTGGAGACAAGTCGGCTGGAGGCCGATGTATTGAATCTCGACGCAATTTGAGTGTTCCATCGTCATTACAAGGCCCTGAACGTTACAATTAACTATCATTTTTGCGTCGGATTCGAAAATCTAGACTCACAGGAGAACGACCATAAGGTGCCCGAGGCAGCAATAGACCCTTGGAGACAAGTCGGCTGGAGGACGATGTATTGGATCGCGACGCAATTTGAGTCTTCTATCGTCATTAGGAGGCGCTGAACGTTACAATTTACTATCATTTTTGCGTCGGATTCGAAAATCTAGACTCACAGGAGAACGACCATAAGGTGCTCGAGGCAGCAATAGACCCTTGGAGACAAGTCGGCTGGAGGCCGATGTATTGAATCTCGACGCAATTTGAGTGTTCCATCGGCATTAGAAGGCCCTGAACGTTACAATTAACTATCATTTTTGCGTCGGATTCGAAAATCTAGACTCACAGGAGAACGACCATAAGGTGCCCGAGGCAGCAATAGACCCTTGGAGACAAGTCGGCTGGAGGACGATGTATTGGATCGCGACGCAATTTGAGTCTTCTATCGTCTTTAGGAGGCCCTGAACGTTACAATTAACTATCATTTTAGCGTCGGGTTCGAAAATCTAGACTCACAGGAGAACGACCATAATGTGCCCGAGGCAGCAATAGACCCTTGGAGACAAGTCGGCTGGAGGCCGATGTATTGAATCTCGACGCAATTTGAGTGTTCCATCGGCATTAGGAGGCCCTGAACGTTATAATTAACTATCATTTTTGCGTCGGATTAGATAATCTAAACTCACAGGAGAACGACCATAAGGTGCCCGAGGCAGTAATAGACCCTTGGAGACAAGTCGGCTGGAGGCCGATGTATTGAATCTCGACGCAATTTGAGTGTTCCATCGGCATTAGGAGGCCCTGAACATAATAATTAACTATCATTTTTGCGTCGGATTCGATAATCTAAACTCACAGGAGAACGACTATAAGGTACCCGAGGCAGCAATAGACCCTTGGAGACAAGTCGGCTGGAGGCCGATGTATTGAATCTCGACGCAATTTGAGTGTTCCATCGGCATTAGAAGGCCCTGAACGTTACAATTAACTATCATTTTTGCGTCGGATTCGATAATCTAGACTCACAGGAGAACGACCATAAGGTGCCCGAGGCAGCAATAGACCTCTTGGAGACAAGTCGGCTGGAGGACGATGTATTGGATCGCGACGCAATTTGAGTCTTCTATCGTCATTAGGAGGCGCTGAACGTTACAATTCACTATCATTTTTGCGTCGGATTCGATAATCTAAACTCACAGGAGAACGACCATAAGGTGCCCGAGGAAGCAATAGACCCTTGGAGACAAGTCGGCTGGAGGCCGATGTATTGAATCTCGACGCAATTTGAGTGTTCCATCGTCATTAGAAGGCCCTGAACGTTACAATTAACTATCATTTTTGCGTCGGATTCGAAAATCTAGACTCACAGGACAACGACCATAAGGTGCCCGAGGCAGCAATAGACCCTTGGAGACAAGTCGGCTGGAGGCCGATGTATTGAATCTCGACATAATTTGAGTGTTCCATCGGCATTAGGAGGCCCTGAACGTTACAATTAACTATAATTTTTGCGTCGGATTCGATAATCTAAACTCACAGGAGAACGACCATAAGGTGCCCGAGGCAGCAATAGACCCTTGGAGACAAGTCGGCTGGAGGCCGATGTATTGAATCTCGACGCAAATTGAGTGTTCCATCGGCATTAGAAGGCCCTGAACGTTACAATTAACTATCATTTTTGCGTCGGATTCGAAAATCTAGACTCACAGGAGAACGACCATAAGGTGCCCGAGGCAGCAATAGACCCTTGCAGACAAGTCGGCTGGAGGCCGATGTATTGAATCTCGACGCAATTTGAGTCTTCTATCGTCATTAGGAGGCGCTGAACGTTACAATTCACTATCATTTTTGCGTCGGATTCGAAAATCTAGACTCACAGGAGAACGACCATAAGGTGCCCGAGGCAGCAATAGACCCTTGGAGACAAGTCGGCTGGAGGACGATGTATTGAATCTCGACGCAATTTGAGAGATCCATCGTCATTAGACGGCCCTGAACGTTACAATTAACTATCATTTTTGCGTCGGATTCGAAAATCTAGAATTACAAGAGAACGACCATAAAGTGCCCGAGGCAGCATTAGATCCTTGGAGACAAGTCGGCTGGAGGACGATGTATTGTATCTCGACGCAATTTGAGTGTTCCATCGTCATTACAAGGCCCTGAACGTTACAATTAACTATCATTTTTGCGTCGGATTCGAAAATCTAGACTCACAGGAGAACGACCATAAGGTGCCCGAGGCAGCAATAGACCCTTGGAGACAAGTCGGCTGGAGGACGATGTATTGGATCGCGACGCAATTTGAGTCTTCTATCGTCATTAGGAGGCGCTGAACGTTACAATTCACTATCATTTTTGCGTCGGATTCGAAAATCTAGACTCACAGGAGAAGGATCATATTGTGCCCGAGACAGCAATATCCCCTTGGAGACAAGTCGGCTGGAGGACGATGTATTGAATCTCGACGCAATTTGAGTGTTCCATCGGCATTAGAAGGCCCTGAACGTTACAATTAACTATCATTTTTGCGTCGGATTCGAAAATCTAGACTCACAGGACAACGACCATAAGGTGCCCGAGGCAGCAATAGACCCTTGGAGACAAGTCGGCTGGAGGCCGATGTATTGAATCTCGACGCAATTTGAGTGTTCCATCGGCATTAGGAGGCCCTGAACGTTATAATTAACTATCATTTTTGCGTCGGATTCGATAATCTAAACTCACAGGGGAACGACCATAAGGTGCCCGAGGCAGCAATAGACCCTTGGAGACAAGTCGGCTGGAGGCCGATGTATTGAATCTCGACGCAATTTGAGTGTTCCATCGTCATTAGAAGGCCCTGAACGTTACAATTAACTATCATTTTTGCGTCGGATTCGAAAATCTAGACTCACAGGACAACGACCATAAGGTGCCCGAGGCAGCAATAGACCCTTGGAGACAGGTCGGCTGGAGGCCGATGTATTGAATCTCGACGCAATTTGAGTGTCCCATCGTCATTAGAAGGCCCTGAACGTTACAATTAACTATCATTTTTGCGTCGGATTCGATAATCTAAACTCACAGGAGAACGACCATAAGGTGCCCGAGGCAGCAATAGACCCTTGGAGACAAGTCGGCTGGACGCCGATGTATTGATACTCGACATAATTTGAGTGTTCCATCGGCATTAGGAGGCCCTGAACGTTACAATTAACTATCATTTTTGCGTCGGATTCGATAATCTAAACTCACAGGAGAACGACCATAAGGTGCCCGAGGCAGCAATAGACCCTTGGAGACAAGTCGGCTGGAGGCCGATGTATTGAATCTCGACGCAATTTGAGTGTTCCATCGGCATTAGGAGGCCCTGAACGCTATAATTAACTATCATTTTTGCGTCGGATTCGATAATCTAAACTCACAGGAGAACGACCATAAGGTGCCCGAGGCAGCAATAGACCCTTGGAGACAAGTCGGCTGGAGGCCGATGTATTGAATCTCGACGCAATTTGAGTGTTCCATCGTCATTACAAGGCCCTGAACGTTACAATTAACTATCATTTTTGCGTCGGATTCGAAAATCTAGACTCACAGGAGAACGACCATAAGGTGCCCGAGGCAGCAATAGACCCTTGGAGACAAGTCGGCTGGAGGACGATGTATTGGATCGCGACGCATTTTGAGTCTTCTATCGTCATTAGGAGGCGCTGAACGTTACAATTCACTATCATTTTTGCGTCGGATTCGAAAATCTAGACTCACAGTAGAAGGACCATGTGGTGCCCGAGGCAGCGATATCCCCTTGGAGACAAGTAGGCTGGAGGCCGATGTATTGAATCTCGACGCAATTTGAGTGTTCCATCGTCATTAGAAGGCCCTGAACGTTACAATCAACTATCATTTTTGCGTCGGATTCGATAATCTAAACTCACAGGAGAACGACCATAAGGTGCCCGAGGCAGCAATAGACCCTTGGAGACAAGTCGGCTGGAGGCCGATGTATTGAATCTCGACGCAATTTGAGTGTTCCATCGTCATTACAAGGCCCTGAACGTTACAATTAACTATCATTTTTGCGTCGGATTCGAAAATCTAGACTCACAGGAGAACGACCATAAGGTGCCCGAGGCAGCAATAGACCCTTGGAGACAAGTCGGCTGGAGGACGATGTATTGGATCGCGACGCAATTTGAGTCTTCTATCGTCATTAGGAGGCGCTGAACGTTACAATTTACTATCATTTTTGCGTCGGATTCGAAAATCTAGACTCACAGGAGAAGGATCATATTGTGCCCGAGACAGCAATATCCCCTTGGAGACACGTCGGCTGGAGGACGATGTATTGAATCTCGACGCAATTTGAGTGTCCCATCGTCATTAGAAGGCCCTGAACGTTACAATTAACTATCATTTTTGCGTCGGATTCGATAATCTAAACTCACAGGAGAACGACCATAAGGTGCCCGAGGCAGCAATAGACCCTTGGAGACAAGTCGGCTGGAGGACGATGTATTGGATCGCGACGCAATTTGAGTGTTCCATCGTCATTAGAAGGCCCTGAACGTTACAATTAACTATCATTTTTGCGTCGGATTCGAAAATCTAGACTCACAGGAGAACGACCATAAGGTGCTCGAGGCAGCAATAGACCCTTGGAGACAAGTCGGCTGGAGGCCGATGTATTGAATCTCGACGCAATTTGAGTGTTCCATCGGCATTAGAAGGCCCTGAACGTTACAATTAACTATCATTTTTGCGTCGGATTCGATAATCTAGACTCACAGGAGAACGACCATTAGGTGCCCGAGGCAGCAATAGACCCTTGGAGACAAGTCGGCTGGAGGACGATGTATTGGATCGCGACGCAATTTGAGTCTTCTATCGCCATTAGGAGGCGCTGAACGTTACTATTCACTATCATTTTTGCGTCGGATTCGAAAATCTAGACTCACAGGAGAAGGATCATATTGTGCCCGAGACAGCAATATCCCCTTGGAGACAAGTCGGCTGGAGGACGATGTATTGAATCTCGACGCAATTTGAGTGTCCCATCGTCATTAGAAGGCCCTGAACGTTACAATTAACTATCATTTTTGCGTCGGATTCGATAATCTAAACTCACAGGAGAACGACCATAAGGTGCCCGAGGCAGCAATAGACCCTTGGAGACAAGTCGGCTGGAGGACGATGTATTGGATCGCGACGCAATTTGAGTCTTCTATCGTCTTTAGGAGGCCCTGAACGTTACAATTAACTATCATTTTAGCGTCGGGTTCGAAAATCTAGACTCACAGGAGAACGACCATAATGTGCCCGAGGCAGCAATAGACCCTTGGAGACAAGTCGGCTGGAGGCCGATGTATTGAATCTCGACGCAATTTGAGTGTTCCATCGGCATTAGGAGGCCCTGAACGTTATAATTAACTATCATTTTTGCGTCGGATTAGATAATCTAAACTCACAGGAGAACGACCATAAGGTGCCCGAGGCAGCAATAGACCCTTGGAGACAAGTCGGCTGGAGGCCGATGTATTGAATCTCGACGCAATTTGAGTGTTCCATCGGCATTAGGAGGCCCTGAACGTTACAATTAACTATCATTTTTGCGTCGGGTTCGAAAATCTAGACTCACAGGAGAACGACCATAAGGTGCCCGAGGCAGCAATAGACCCTTGGAGACAAGTCGGCTGGAGGACGATGTATTGGATCGCGACGCAATTTGAGTCTTCTATCGTCATTAGGAGGCGCTGAACGTTACAATTCACTATCATTTTTGCGTCGGATTCGAAAATCTAGACTCACAGGAGAACGACCATAAGGTGCCCGAGGCAGCAATAGACCCTTGGAGACAAGTCGGCTGGAGGCCGATGTATTGAATCTCGACGCAATTTGAGTGTTCCATCGGCATTAGGAGGCCCTGAACGTTATAATTAACTATCAATTTTGCGTCGGATTCGATAATCTAAACTCACAGGAGAACGACCATAAGGTGCCCGAGGAAGCAATAGACCCTTGGAGACAAGTCGGCTGGAGGCCGATGTATTGAATCTCGACGCAATTTGAGTGTTCCATCGTCATTAGAAGGCCCTGAACGTTACAATTAACTATCATTTTTGCGTCGGATTCGAAAATCTAGACTCACAGGACAACGACCATAAGGTGCCCGAGGCAGCAATAGACCCTTGGAGACAAGTCGGCTGGAGGCCGATGTATTGAATCTCGACATAATTTGAGTGTTCCATCGGCATTAGGAGGCCCTGAACGTTACAATTAACTATAATTTTTGCGTCGGATTCGATAATCTAAACTCACAGGAGAACGACCATAAGGTGCCCGAGGCAGCAATAGACCCTTGGAGACAAGTCGGCTGGAGGCCGATGTATTGAATCTCGACGCAATTTGAGTGTTCCATCGGCATTAGAAGGCCCTGAACGTTACAATTAACTATCATTTTTGCGTCGGATTCGAAAATCTAGACTCACAGGAGAACGACCATAAGGTGCCCGAGGCAGCAATAGACCCTTGCAGACAAGTCGGCTGGAGGCCGATGTATTGAATCTCGACGCAATTTGAGTCTTCTATCGTCATTAGGAGGCGCTGAACGTTACAATTCACTATCATTTTTGCGTCGGATTCGAAAATCTAGACTCACAGGAGAACGACCATAAGGTGCCCGAGGCAGCAATAGACCCTTGGAGACAAGTCGGCTGGAGGACGATGTATTGAATCTCGACGCAATTTGAGAGATCCATCGTCATTAGACGGCCCTGAACGTTACAATTAACTATCATTTTTGCGTCGGATTCGAAAATCTAGAATTACAAGAGACCGACCATAAAGTGCCCGAGGCAGCATTAGATCCTTGGAGACAAGTCGGCTGGAGGACGATGTATTGTATCTCGACGCAATTTGAGTGTTCCATCGTCATTACAAGGCCCTGAACGTTACAATTAACTATCATTTTTGCGTCGGATTCGAAAATCTAGACTCACAGGAGAACGACCATAAGGTGCCCGAGGCAGCAATAGACCCTTGGAGACAAGTCGGCTGGAGGACGATGTATTGGATCGCGACGCAATTTGAGTCTTCTATCGTCATTAGTAGGCGCTGAACGTTACAATTCACTATCATTTTTGCGTCGGATTCGAAAATCTAGACTCACAGGAGAAGGATCATATTGTGCCCGAGACAGCAATATCCCCTTGGAGACAAGTCGGCTGGAGGACGATGTATTGAATCTCGACGCAATTTGAGTGTCCCATCGTCATTAGAAGGCCCTGAACGTTATAATTAACTATCATTTTTTCGTCGGATTCGATAATCTAAACTCACAGGAGAACGACCCTAAGGTGCCCGAGGCAGCAATAGACCCTTGGAGACAAGTCGGCTGGAGGCCGATGTATTGAATCTCGACGCAATTTGAGTGTTCCATCGTCATTGCAAGGCCCTGAACGTTACAATTAACTATCATTTTTGCGTCGGATTCGAAAATCTAGACTCACAGGAGAACGACCATAAGGTGCCCGAGGCAGCAATAGACCCTTGGAGACAAGTCGGCTGGAGGACGATGTATTGGATCGCGACGCAATTTGAATCTTCTATCTTCATTAGGAGGCGCTGAACGTTACAATTCACTATCATTTTTGCGTCGGATTCGAAAATCTAGACTCACAGGAGAAGGATCATATTGTGCCCGAGACAGCAATATCCCCTTGGAGACAAGTCGGCTGGAGGACGGTGTATTGAATCTCGACGCAATTTGAGTGTCCCAACGTCATTACAAGGCCCTGAACGTTACAATTAACTTTCATTTTTGCGTCGGATTCGAAAATCTAGACTCACAGGAGAACGACCATAAGGTGCCCGAGGCAGCAATAGACCCTTGGAGACAAGTCGGCTGGAGGCCGATGTATTGAATCTCGACGCAATTTGAGTGTTCCATCGTCATTAGAAGGCCCTGAACGTTACAATTAACTATCATTTTTGCGTCGGATTCGAAAATCTAGACTCACAGGACAACGACCATAAGGTGCCCGAGGCAGCAATAGACCCTTGGACACAAGTCGGCTGGAGGCCGATGTATTGAATCTCGACGCAATTTGAGTGTTCCATCGTCATTAGAAGGCCCTGAACGTTACAATTAACTATCATTTTTGCGTCGGATTCGAAAATCTAGACTCACAGGACAACGACCATAAGGTGCCCGAGGCAGCAATAGACCCTTGGAGACAAGTCGGCTGGAGGCCGATGTATTGAATCTCGACGCAATTTGAGTGTTCCATCGGCATTACGAGGCCCTGAACGTTACAATTAACTATCATTTTTGCGTCGGATTCGATAATCTAGACTCACAGGAGAACGACCATAAGGTGCCCGAGGCAGCAATAGACCCTTGGAGACAAGTCGGCTGGAGGACGATGTATTGGATCACGACGCAATTTGAGTCTTCTGTCGTCATTAGGAGGCGCTGAACGTTACAATTCACTATCATTTTTGCGTCGGATTCGAAAATCTAGACGCACAGGAGAAGGATCATATTGTGCCCGAGACAGCAATATCCCCTTGGAGACAAGTCGGCTGGAGGACGATGTATTGAATCTCGACGCAATTTGAGTGTCCCATCGTCATTAGAAGGCCCTGAACGTTACAATTAACTATCATTTTTGCGTCGGATTCGATAATCTAAACTCACAGGAGAACGACCATAAGGTGCCCGAGGCAGCAATAGACCTTTGGAGACAAGTCGGCTGGAGGACGATGTATTGGATCGCGACGCAATTTGAGTCTTCTATCGTCATTAGGAGGCCCTGAACGTTACAATTAACTATCATTTTAGCGTCGGGTTCGAAAATCTAGACTCACAGGAGAACGACCATAAGGTGCCCGAGGCAGCAATAGACCCTTGGAGACAAGTCGGCTGGAGGCCGATGTATTGAATCTCGACGCAATTTGAGTGTTCCATCGGCATTAGGAGGCCCTGAACATAATAATTAACTGTCATTTTTGCGTCGGATTCGATAATCTAAACTCACAGGAGAACGACCATAAGGTGCCCGAGGCAGCAATAGACCCTTGGAGACAAGTCGGCTGGAGGCCGATGTATTGAATCTCGACGCAATTTGAGTGTTCCATCGTCATTAGAAGGCCCTGAACGTTACAAATAACTATCATTTTTGCGTCGGTTCGAAAATCTAGACTCACAGGACAACGACCATAAGGTGCCCGAGGCAGCAATAGACCCTTGGAGACAAGTCGGCTGGAGGCCGATGTATTGAATCTCGACATAATTTGAGTGTTCCATCGGCATTAGGAGGCCCTGAACGTTACAATTATCTATCATTTTTGCGTCGGATTCGATAATCTAAACTCACAGGAGAACGACCATAAGGTGCCCGAGGCAGCAATAGACCCTTGGAGACAAGTCGGCTGGAGGCCGATGTATTGAATCTCGACGCAATTTGAGTGTTCCATCGGCATTAGAAGGCCCTGAACGTTACAATTAACTATCATTTTTGCGTCGGATTCGATAATCTAGACTCACAGGAGAACGACCATAAGGTGCCCGAGGCAGCAATAGACCCTTGGAGACAAGTCGGCTGGAGGACGATGTATTGGATCGCGACGCAATTTGAGTCTTCTATCGTCATTAGGAGGCGCTGAACGTTACAATTCACTATCATTTTTGCGTCGGATTCGAAAATCTAGACTCACAGGAGAACGACCATAAGGCGCCCGAGGCAGCAATAGACCCTTGGAGACAAGTCGGCTGGAGGCCGATGTATTGAATCTCGACGCAATTTGAGTGTTCCATCGGCATTAGGAGGCCCTGAACGTTATAATTAACTATCAATTTTGCGTCGGATTCGATAATCTAAACTCACAGGAGAACGACCATAAGGTGCCCGAGGAAGCAATAGACCCTTGGAGACAAGTCGGCTGGAGGCCGATGTATTGAATCTCGACGCAATTTGAGTGTTCCATCGTCATTAGAAGGCCCTGAACGTTACAATTAACTATCATTTTTGCGTCGGATTCGAAAATCTAGACTCACAGGACAACGACCATAAGGTGCCCGAGGCAGCAATAGACCCTTGGAGACAAGTCGGCTGGAGGCCGATGTATTGAATCTCGACATAATTTGAGTGTTCCATCGGCATTAGGAGGCCCTGAACGTTACAATTAACTATAATTTTTGCGTCGGATTCGATAATCTAAACTCACAGGAGAACGACCATGAGGTGCCCGAGGCAGCAATAGACCCTTGGAGACAAGTCGGCTGGAGGCCGATGTATTGAATCTCGACGCAAATTGAGTGTTCCATCGGCATTAGAAGGCCCTGAACGTTACAATTAACTATCATTTTTGCGTCGGATTCGAAAATCTAGACTCACAGGAGAACGACCATAAGGTGCCCGAGGCAGCAATAGACCCTTGGAGACAAGTCGGCTGGAGGCCGATGTATTGAATCTCGACGCAATTTGAGTCTTCTATCGTCATTAGGAGGCGCTGAACGTTACAATTCACTATCATTTTTGCGTCGGATTCGAAAATCTAGACTCACAGGAGAACGACCATAAGGTGCCCGAGGCAGCAATAGACCCTTGGAGACAAGTCGGCTGGAGGACGATGTATTGAATCTCGACGCAATTTGAGAGATCCATCGTCATTAGGCGGCCCTGAACGTTACAATTAACTATCATTTTTGCGTCGGATTCGAAAATCTAGAATTACAAGAGAACGACCATAAAGTGCCCGAGGCAGCATTAGATCCTTGGAGACAAGTCGGCTGGAGGACGATGTATTGTATCTCGACGCAATTTGAGTGTTCCATCGTCATTACAAGGCCCTGAACGTTACAATTAACTATCATTTTTGCGTCGGATTCGAAAATCTAGACTCACAGGAGAACGACCATAAGGTGCCCGGGGCAGCAATAGACCCTTGGAGACAAGTCGGCTGGAGGACGATGTATTGGATCGCGACGCAATTTGAGTCTTCTATCGTCTTTAGGAGGCCCTGAACGTTACAATTAACTATCATTTTAGCGTCGGGTTCGAAAATCTAGACTCACAGGAGAACGACCATAATGTGCCCGAGGCAGCAATAGACCCTTGGAGACAAGTCGGCTGGAGGCCGATGTATTGAATCTCGACGCAATTTGAGTGTTCCATCGGCATTAGGAGGCCCTGAACGTTATAATTAACTATCATTTTTGCGTCGGATTAGATAATCTAAACTCACAGGAGAACGACCATAAGGTGCCCGAGGCAGCAATAGACCCTTGGAGACAAGTCGGCTGGAGGCCGATGTATTGAATCTCGACGCAATTTGAGTGTTCCATCGGCATTAGGAGGCCCTGAACGTTATAATTAACTATCATTTTTGCGTCGGATTCGATAATCTAAACTCACAGGAGAACGACCATAAGGTGCCCGAGGCAGCAATAGACCCTTGGAGACAAGTCGGCTGGAGGCCGATGTATTGAATCTCGACGCAATTTGAGTGTTCCATCGTCATTAGAAGGCCCTGAACGTTACAATTAACTATCATTTTAGCGTCGGGTTCGAAAATCTAGACTCACAGGAGAACGACCATAAGGTGCCCGAGGCAGCAATAGACCCTTGGAGACAAGTCGGCTGGAGGCCGATGTATTGAATCTCGACGCAAATTGAGTGTTCCATCGGCATTAGGAGGCCCTGAACATAATAATTAACTATCATTTTTGCGTCGGATTCGATAATCTAAACTCACAGGAGAACGACTATAAGGTGCCCGAGGCAGCAATAGACCCTTGGAGACAAGTCGGCTGGAGGCCGATGTATTGAATCTCGACGCAATTTGAGTGTTCCATCGGCATTAGAAGGCCCTGAACGTTACAATTAACTATCATTTTTGCGTCGGATTCGATAATCTAGACTCACAGGAGAACGACCATAAGGTGCCCGAGGCAGCAATAGACTTCTTGGAGACAAGTCGGCTGGAGGACGATGTATTGGATCGCGACGCAATTTGAATCTTCTATCGTCATTAGGAGGCGCTGAACGTTACAATTCACTATCATTTTTGCGTCGGATTCGAAAATCTAGACTCACAGGAGAAGGATCATATTGTGCCCGAGACAGCAATATCCCCTTGGAGACAAGTCGGCTGGAGGACGATGTATTGAATCTCGACGCAATTTGAGTGTCCCATCGTCATTAGGAGGCCCTGAACGTTATAATTAACTATCATTTTTGCGTCGGATTCGATAATCTAAACTCACAGGAGAACGAACATAAGGTGCCCGAGGCAGCAATAGACCCTTGGAGACAAGTCGGCTGGAGGCCGATGTATTGAATCTCGACGCAATTTGAGTGTTCCATCGGCATTAGGAGGCCCTGAACGTTACAATTAACTATCATTTTTGCGTCGGGTTCGAAAATCTAGACTCACAGGAGAACGACCATAAGGTGCCCGAGGCAGCAATAGACCCTTGGAGACAAGTCGGCTGGAGGACGATGTATTGGATCGCGACGCAATTTGAGTCTTCTATCGTCATTAGGAGGCGCTGAACGTTACAATTCACTATCATTTTTGCGTCGGATTCGAAAATCTAGACTCACAGGAGAACGACCATAAGGTGCCCGAGGCAGCAATAGACCCTTGGAGACAAGTCGGCTGGAGGCCGATGTATTGAATCTCGACGCAATTTGAGTGTTCCATCGGCATTAGGAGGCCCTGAACGTTATAATTAACTATCAATTTTGCGTCGGATTCGATAATCTAGAATTACAAGAGAACGACCATAAAGTGCCCGAGGCAGCATTAGATCCTTGGAGACAAGTCGGCTGGAGGACGATGTATTGTATCTCGACGCAATTTGAGTGTTCCATCGTCATTACAAGGCCCTGAACGTTACAATTAACTATCATTTTTGCGTCGGATTCGAAAATCTAGACTCACAGGAGAACGACCATAAGGTGCCCGAGGCAGCAATAGACCCTTGGAGACAAGTCGGCTGGAGGACGATGTATTGGATCGCGACGCAATTTGAGTCTTCTATCGTCATTAGGAGGCGCTGAACGTTACAATTCACTATCATTTTTGCGTCGGATTCGAAAATCTAGACTCACAGGAGAAGGATCATATTGTGCCCGAGACAGCAATATCCCCTTGGAGACAAGTCGGCTGGAGGACAATGTATTGAATCTCGACGCAATTTGAGTGTCCCATCGTCATTAGAAGGCCCTGAACGTTATAATTAACTATCATTTTTGCGTCGGATTCGATAATCTAAACTCACAGGAGAACGACCCTAAGGTGCCCGAGGCAGCAATAGACCCTTGGAGACAAGTCGGCTGGAGGCCGATGTATTGAATCTCGACGCAATTTGAGTGTTCCATCGTCATTGCAAGGCCCTGAACGTTACAATTAACTATCATTTTTGCGTCGGATTCGAAAATCTAGACTCACAGGAGAACGACCATAAGGTGCCCGAGGCAGCAATAGACCCTTGGAGACAAGTCGGCTGGAGGACGATGTATTGGATCGCGACGCAATTTGAATCTTCTATCTTCATTAGGAGGCGCTGAACGTTACAATTCACTATCATTTTTGCGTCGGATTCGAAAATCTAGACTCACAGGAGAAGGATCATATTGTGCCCGAGACAGCAATATCCCCTTGGAGACAAGTCGGCTGGAGGACGGTGTATTGAATCTCGACGCAATTTGAGTGTCCCATCGTCATTACAAGGCCCTGAACGTTACAATTAACTTTCATTTTTGCGTCGGATTCGAAAATCTAGACTCACAGGAGAACGACCATAAGGTGCCCGAGGCAGCAATAGACCCTTGGAGACAAGTCGGCTGGAGGCCGATGTATTGAATCTCGACGCAATTTGAGTGTTCCATCGTCATTAGAAGGCCCTGAACGTTACAATTAACTATCATTTTTGCGTCGGATTCGAAAATCTAGACTCACAGGACAACGACCATAAGGTGCCCGAGGCAGCAATAGACCCTTGGACACAAGTCGGCTGGAGGCCGATGTATTGAATCTCGACGCAATTTGAGTGTTCCATCGTCATTAGAAGGCCCTGAACGTTACAATTAACTATCATTTTTGCGTCGGATTCGAAAATCTAGACTCACAGGACAACGACCATAAGGTGCCCGAGGCAGCAATAGACCCTTGGAGACAAGTCGGCTGGAGGCCGATGTATTGAATCTCGACGCAATTTGAGTGTTCCATCGGCATTACGAGGCCCTGAACGTTACAATTAACTATCATTTTTGCGTCGGATTCGATAATCTAGACTCACAGGAGAACGACCATAAGGTGCCCGAGGCAGCAATAGACCCTTGGAGACAAGTCGGCTGGAGGACGATGTATTGGATCACGACGCAATTTGAGTCTTCTGTCGTCATTAGGAGGCGCTGAACGTTACAATTCACTATCATTTTTGCGTCGGATTCGAAAATCTAGACTCACAGGAGAAGGATCATATTGTGCCCGAGACAGCAATATCCCCTTGGAGACAAGTCGGCTGGAGGACGATGTATTGAATCTCGACGCAATTTGAGTGTCCCATCGTCATTAGAAGGCCCTGAACGTTACAATTAACTATCATTTTTGCGTCGGATTCGATAATCTAAACTCACAGGAGAACGACCATAAGGTGCCCGAGGCAGCAATAGACCTTTGGAGACAAGTCGGCTGGAGGACGATGTATTGGATCGCGACGCAATTTGAGTCTTCTATCGTCATTAGGGGGCCCTGAACGTTACAATTAACTATCATTTTAGCGTCGGGTTCGAAAATCTAGACTCACAGGAGAACGACCATAAGGTGCCCGAGGCAGCAATAGACCCTTGGAGACAAGTCGGCTGGAGGCCGATGTATTGAATCTCGACGCAATTTGAGTGTTCCATCGGCATTAGGAGGCCCTGAACATAATAATTAACTGTCATTTTTGCGTCGGATTCGATAATCTAAACTCACAGGAGAACGACCATAAGGTGCCCGAGGCAGCAATAGACCCTTGGAGACAAGTCGGCTGGAGGCCGATGTATTGAATCTCGACGCAATTTGAGTGTTCCATCGTCATTAGAAGGCCCTGAACGTTACAAATAACTATCATTTTTGCGTCGGATTCGAAAATCTAGACTCACAGGACAACGACCATAAGGTGCCCGAGGCAGCAATAGACCCTTGGAGACGAGTCGGCTGGAGGCCGATGTATTGAATCTCGACATAATTTGAGTGTTCCATCGGCATTAGGAGGCCCTGAACGTTACAATTATCTATCATTTTTGCGTCGGATTCGATAATCTAAACTCACAGGAGAACGACCATAAGGTGCCCGAGGCAGCAATAGACCCTTGGAGACAAGTCGGCTGGAGGCCGATGTATTGAATCTCGACGCAATTTGAGTGTTCCATCGGCATTAGAAGGCCCTGAACGTTACAATTAACTATCATTTTTGCGTCGGATTCGATAATCTAGACTCACATGGAGAACGACCATAAGGTGCCCGAGGCAGCAATAGACCCTTGGAGACAAGTCGGCTGGAGGACGATGTATTGGATCGCGACGCAATTTGAGTCTTCTATCGTCATTAGGAGGCGCTGAACGTTACAATTCACTATCATTTTTGCGTCGGATTCGAAAATCTAGACTCACAGGAGAACGACCATAAGGCGCCCGAGGCAGCAATAGACCCTTGGAGACAAGTCGGCTGGAGGCCGATGTATTGAATCTCGACGCAATTTGAGTGTTCCATCGGCATTAGGAGGCCCTGAACGTTATAATTAACTATCAATTTTGCGTCGGATTCGATAATCTAAACTCACAGGAGAACGACCATAAGGTGCCCGAGGAAGCAATAGACCCTTGGAGACAAGTCGGCTGGAGGCCGATGTATTGAATCTCGACGCAATTTGAGTGTTCCATCGTCATTAGAAGGCCCTGAACGTTACAATTAACTATCATTTTTGCGTCGGATTCGAAAATCTAGACTCACAGGACAACGACCATAAGGTGCCCGAGGCAGCAATAGATCCTTGGAGACAAGTCGGCTGGAGGCCGATGTATTGAATCTCGACATAATTTGAGTGTTCCATCGGCATTAGGAGGCCCTGAACGTTACAATTAACTATAATTTTTGCGTCGGATTCGATAATCTAAACTCACAGGAGAACGACCATGAGGTGCCCGAGGCAGCAATAGACCCTTGGAGACAAGTCGGCTGGAGGCCGATGTATTGAATCTCGACGCAAATTGAGTGTTCCATCGGCATTAGAAGGGCCTGAACGTTACAATTAACTATCATTTTTGCGTCGGATTCGAAAATCTAGACTCACAGGAGAACGACCATAAGGTGCCCGAGGCAGCAATAGACCCTTGGAGACAAGTCGGCTGGAGGCCGATGTATTGAATCTCGACGCAATTTGAGTCTTCTATCGTCATTAGGAGGCGCTGAACGTTACAATTCACTATCATTTTTGCGTCGGATTCGAAAATCTAGACTCACAGGAGAACGACCATAAGGTGCCCGAGGCAGCAATAGACCCTTGGAGACAAGTCGGCTGGAGGACGATGTATTGAATCTCGACGCAATTTGAGAGATCCATCGTCATTAGGCGGCCCTGAACGTTACAATTAACTATCATTTTTGCGTCGGATTCGAAAATCTAGAATTACAAGAGAACGACCATAAAGTGCCCGAGGCAGCATTAGATCCTTGGAGACAAGTCGGCTGGAGGACGATGTATTGTATCTCGACGCAATTTGAGTGTTCCATCGTCATTACAAGGCCCTGAACGTTACAATTAACTATCATTTTTGCGTCGGATTCGAAAATCTAGACTCACAGGAGAACGACCATAAGGTGCCCGGGGCAGCAATAGACCCTTGGAGACAAGTCGGCTGGAGGCCGATGTATTGAATCTCGACGCAATTTGAGTCTTCTATCGTCATTAGGAGGTGCTGAACGTTACAATTCACTATCATTTTTGCGTCGGATTCGAAAATCTAGACTCACAGGAGAACGACCATAAGGTGCCCGAGGCAGCAGTAGACCCTTGGAGACAAGTCGGCTGGAGGACGATGTATTGAATCTCGACGCAATTTGAGAGATCCATCGTCATTAGGCGGCCCTGAACGTTACATTTAACTATCATTTTTGCGTCGGATTCGAAAATCTAGAATTACAAGAGAACGACCATAAGGTGCCCGAGGCAGCAATAGACCCTTGGAGACAAGTCGGCTGGAGGACGATGTATTGAATCTCGACGCAAATTGAGTGTTCCATCGGCATTAGGAGGCCCTGAACATAATAATTAACTATCATTTTTGCGTCGGATTCGATAATCTAAACTCACAGGAGAACGACTATAAGGTGCCCGAGGCAGCAATAGACCCTTGGAGACAAGTCGGCTGGAGGCCGATGTATTGAATCTCGACGCAATTTGAGTGTTCCATCGGCATTAGAAGGCCCTGAACGTTACAATTAACTATCATTTTTGCGTCGGATTCGAAAATCTAGAATTACAAGAGAACGACCATAAAGTGCCCGAGGCAGCATTAGATCCTTGGAGACAAGTCGGCTGGAGGACGATGTATTGTATCTCGACGCAATTTGAGTGTTCCATCGTCATTACAAGGCCCTGAACGTTACAATTAACTATCATTTTTGCGTCGGATTCGAAAATCTAGACTCACAGGAGAACGACCATAAGGTGCCCGAGGCAGCAATAGACCCTTGGAGACAAGTCGGCTGGAGGACGATGTATTGGATCGCGACGCAATTTGAGTCTTCTATCGTCATTAGGAGGCGCTGAACGTTACAATTCACTATCATTTTTGCGTCGGATTCGAAAATCTAGACTCACAGGAGAAGGATCATATTGTGCCCGAGACAGCAATATCCCCTTGGAGACAAGTCGGCTGGAGGACGATGTATTGAATCTCGACGCAATTTGAGTGTCCCATCGTCATTAGAACGCCCTGAACGTTATAATTAACTATCATTTTTGCGTCGGATTCGATAATCTAAACTCACAGGAGAACGACCCTAAGGTGCCCGAGGCAGCAATAGACCCTTGGAGACAAGTCGGCTGGAGGCCGATGTATTGAATCTCGACGCAATTTGAGTGTTCCATCGTCATTGCAAGGCCCTGAACGTTACAATTAACTATCATTTTTGCGTCGGATTCGAAAATCTAGACTCACAGGAGAACGACCATAAGGTGCCCGAGGCAGCAATAGACCCTTGGAGACAAGTCGGCTGGAGGACGATGTATTGGATCGCGACGCAATTTGAATCTTCTATCTTCATTAGGAGGCGCTGAACGTTACAATTCACTATCATTTTTGCGTCGGATTCGAAAATCTAGACTCACAGGAGAAGGATCATATTGTGCCCGAGACAGCAATATCCCCTTGGAGACAAGTCGGCTGGAGGACGGTGTATTGAATCTCGACGCAATTTGAGTGTCCCATCGTCATTACAAGGCCCTGAACGTTACAATTAACTTTCATTTTTGCGTCGGATTCGAAAATCTAGACTCACAGGAGAACGACCATAAGGTGCCCGAGGCAGCAATAGACCCTTGGAGACAAGTCGGCTGGAGGCCGATGTATTGAATCTCGACGCAATTTGAGTGTTCCATCGTCATTAGAAGGCCCTGAACGTTACAATTAACTATCATTTTTGCGTCGGATTCGAAAATCTAGACTCACAGGACAACGACCATAAGGTGCCCGAGGCAGCAATAGACCCTTGGACACAAGTCGGCTGGAGGCCGATGTATTGAATCTCGACGCAATTTGAGTGTTCCATCGTCATTAGAAGGCCCTGAACGTTACAATTAACTATCATTTTTGCGTCGGATTCGAAAATCTAGACTCACAGGACAACGACCATAAGGTGCCCGAGGCAGCAATAGACCCTTGGAGACAAGTCGGCTGGAGGCCGATGTATTGAATCTCGACGCAATTTGAGTGTTCCATCGGCATTACGAGGCCCTGAACGTTACAATTAACTATCATTTTTGCGTCGGATTCGATAATCTAGACTCACAGGAGAACGACCATAAGGTGCCCGAGGCAGCAATAGACCCTTGGAGACAAGTCGGCTGGAGGACGATGTATTGGATCACGACGCAATTTGAGTCTTCTGTCGTCATTAGGAGGCGCTGAACGTTACAATTCACTATCATTTTTGCGTCGGATTCGAAAATCTAGACTCACAGGAGAAGGATCATATTGTGCCCGAGACAGCAATATCCCCTTGGAGACAAGTCGGCTGGAGGACGATGTATTGAATCTCGACGCAATTTGAGTGTCCCATCGTCATTAGAAGGCCCTGAACGTTACAATTAACTATCATTTTTGCGTCGGATTCGATAATCTAAACTCACAGGAGAACGACCATAAGGTGCCCGAGGCAGCAATAGACCTTTGGAGACAAGTCGGCTGGAGGACGATGTATTGGATCGCGACGCAATTTGAGTCTTCTATCGTCATTAGGAGGCCCCTGACCGTTACAATTAACTATCATTTTAGCGTCGGGTTCGAAAATCTAGACTCACAGGAGAACGACCATAAGGTGCCCGAGGCAGCAATAGACCCTTGGAGACAAGTCGGCTGGAGGCCGATGTATTGAATCTCGACGCAATTTGAGTGTTCCATCGGCATTAGGAGGCCCTGAACATAATAATTAACTGTCATTTTTGCGTCGGATTCGATAATCTAAACTCACAGGAGAACGACCATAAGGTGCCCGAGGCAGCAATAGACCCTTGGAGACAAGTCGGCTGGAGGCCGATGTATTGAATCTCGACGCAATTTGAGTGTTCCATCGTCATTAGAAGGCCCTGAACGTTACAAATAACTATCATTTTTGCGTCGGATTCGAAAATCTAGACTCACAGGACAACGACCATAAGGTGCCCGAGGCAGCAATAGACCCTTGGAGACAAGTCGGCTGGAGGCCGATGTATTGAATCTCGACATAATTTGAGTGTTCCATCGGCATTAGGAGGCCCTGAACGTTACAATTATCTATCATTTTTGCGTCGGATTCGATAATCTAAACTCACAGGAGAACGACCATAAGGTGCCCGAGGCAGCAATAGACCCTTGGAGACAAGTCGGCTGGAGGCCGATGTATTGAATCTCGACGCAATTTGAGTGTTCCATCGGCATTAGAAGGCCCTGAACGTTACAATTAACTATCATTTTTGCGTCGGATTCGATAATCTAGACTCACAGGAGAACGACCATAAGGTGCCCGAGGCAGCAATAGACCCTTGGAGACAAGTCGGCTGGAGGACGATGTATTGGATCGCGACGCAATTTGAGTCTTCTATCGTCATTAGGAGGCGCTGAACGTTACAATTCACTATCATTTTTGCGTCGGATTCGAAAATCTAGACTCACAGGAGAACGACCATAAGGCGCCCGAGGCAGCAATAGACCCTTGGAGACAAGTCGGCTGGAGGCCGATGTATTGAATCTCGACGCAATTTGAGTGTTCCATCGGCATTAGGAGGCCCTGAACGTTATAATTAACTATCAATTTTGCGTCGGATTCGATAATCTAAACTCACAGGAGAACGACCATAAGGTGCCCGAGGAAGCAATAGACCCTTGGAGACAAGTCGGCTGGAGGCCGATGTATTGAATCTCGACGCAATTTGAGTGTTCCATCGTCATTAGAAGGCCCTGAACGTTACAATTAACTATCATTTTTGCGTCGGATTCGAAAATCTAGACTCACAGGACAACGACCATAAGGTGCCCGAGGCAGCAATAGACCCTTGGAGACAAGTCGGCTGGAGGCCGATGTATTGAATCTCGACATAATTTGAGTGTTCCATCGGCATTAGGAGGCCCTGAACGTTACAATTAACTATAATTTTTGCGTCGGATTCGATAATCTAAACTCACAGGAGAACGACCATGAGGTGCCCGAGGCAGCAATAGACCCTTGGAGACAAGTCGGCTGGAGGCCGATGTATTGAATCTCGACGCAAATTGAGTGTTCCATCGGCATTAGAAGGCCCTGAACGTTACAATTAACTATCATTTTTGCGTCGGATTCGAAAATCTAGACTCACAGGAGAACGACCATAAGGTGCCCGAGGCAGCAATAGACCCTTGGAGACAAGTCGGCTGGAGGCCGATGTATTGAATCTCGACGCAATTTGAGTGTTCCATCGGCATTAGAAGGCCCTGAACGTTACAATTAACTATCATTTTTGCGTCGGATTCGAAAATCTAGAATTACAAGAGAACGACCATAAAGTGCCCGAGGCAGCATTAGATCCTTGGAGACAAGTCGGCTGGAGGACGATGTATTGTATCTCGACGCAATTTGAGTGTTCCATCGTCATTACAAGGCCCTGAACGTTACAATTAACTATCATTTTTGCGTCGGATTCGAAAATCTAGACTCACAGGGGAAACGACCATAAGGTGCCCGGGGCAGCAATAGACCCTTGGAGACAAGTCGGCTGGAGGCCGATGTATTGAATCTCGACGCAATTTGAGTCTTCTATCGTCATTAGGAGGTGCTGAACGTTACAATTCACTATCATTTTTGCGTCGGATTCGAAAATCTAGACTCACAGGAGAACGACCATAAGGTGCCCGAGGCAGCAATAGACCCTTGGAGACAAGTCGGCTGGAGGACGATGTATTGAATCTCGACGCAATTTGAGAGATCCATCGTCATTAGGCGGCCATGAACGTTACATTTAACTATCATTTTTGCGTCGGATTCGAAAATCTAGACTCACAGGACAACGACCATAAGGTGCCCGAGGCAGCAATAGACCCTTGGAGACAAGTAGGCTGGAGGCCGATGTATTGAATCTCGACATAATTTGAGTGTTCCATCGGCATTAGGAGGCCCTGAACGTTACAATTAACTATAATTTTTGCGTCGGATTCGATAATCTAAACTCACAGGAGAAACGACCATAAGGTGCCCGAGGCAGCAATAGACCCTTGGAGACAAGTCGGCTGGAGGCCGATGTATTGAATCTCGACGCAAATTGAGTGTTCCATCGGCATTAGAAGGCCCTGAACGTTACAATTAACTATCATTTTTGCGTCGGATTCGAAAATCTAGACTCACAGGAGTGAGAACGACCATAAGGTGCCCGAGGCAGCAATAGACCCTTGCAGACAAGTCGGCTGGAGGCCGATGTATTGAATCTCGACGCAATTTGAGTCTTCTATCGTCATTAGGAGGCGCTGAACGTTACAATTCACTATCATTTTTGCGTCGGATTCGAAAATCTAGACTCACAGGAGGAACGACCATAAGGTGCCCGAGGCAGCAATAGACCCTTGGAGACAAGTCGGCTGGAGGACGATGTATTGGATCGCGACGCAATTTGAGTCTTCTATCGTCATTAGGAGGCGCTGAACGTTACAATTCACTATCATTTTTGCGTCGGATTCGAAAATCTAGACTCACAGGAGAAGGATCATATTGTGCCCGAGGCAGCAATAGACCCTTGGAGACAAGTCGGCTGGAGGCCGATGTATTGAATCTCGACGCAATTTGAGTGTTCCATCGTCATTACAAGGCCCTGAACGTTACAATTAACTATCATTTTTGCGTCGGATTCGAAAATCTAGACTCACAGGAGAACGACCATAAGGTGCCCGAGGCAGCAATAGACCCTTGGAGACAAGTCGGTCTGGAGGCCGATGTATTGAATCTCGACGCAATTTGAGTGTTCCATCGTCATTAGAAGGCCCTGAACGTTACAATTAACTATCATTTTTGCGTCGGATTCGAAAATCTAGACTCACAGGACAACGACCATAAGGTGCCCGAGGCAGCAATAGACCCTTGGAGACAAGTCGGCTGGAGGCCGATGTATTGAATCTCGACGCAATTTGAGTGTTCCATCGTCATTAGAAGGCCCTGAACGTTACAATTAAACTATCATTTTTGCGTCGGATTCGAAAATCTAGACTCACAGGACAACGACCATAAGGTGCCCGAGGCAGCAATAGACCCTTGGAGACAAGTCGGCTGGAGGCCGATGTATTGAATCTCGACGCAATTTGAGTGTTCCATCGTCATTAGAAGGCCCTGAACGTTACAATTAACTATCATTTTTGCGTCGGATTCGAAAATCTAGACTCACAGGACAACGACCATAAGGTGCCCGAGGGCAGCAATAGACCCTTGGAGACAAGTCGGCTGGAGGCCGATGTATTGAATCTCGACGCAATTTGAGTGTTCCATCGGCATTAGGAGGCCCTGAACATACTAATTAACTGTCATTTTTGCGTCGGATTCGATAATCTAAACTCACAGGGAGAACGACCATAAGGGTGCCCGAGGCAGCAATAGACCTTTGGAGACAAGTCGGCTGGAGGACGATGTATTGGATCGCGACGCAATTTGAGTCTTCTATCGTCATTAGGAGGCCCTGAACGTTACAATTAACTATCATTTTAGCGTCGGGTTCGAAAATCTAGACTCCTAGGAGAACGACCATAAGGTGCCCGAGGGCAGCAATAGACCCTTGGAGACAAGTCGGCTGGAGGCCGATGTATTGAATCTCGACGCAATTTGAGTGTTCCATCGGCATTAGGAGGCCCTGAACATAATAATTAACTGTCATTTTTGCGTCGGATTCGATAATCTAAACTCACAGGAGAAACGACCATAAGGTGCCCGATGGCAGCAATAGACCCTTGGAGACAAGTCGGCTGGAGGCCGATGTATTGAATCTCGACGCAATTTGAGTGTTCCATCGTCATTAGAAGGCCCTGAACGTTACAAATAACTATCATTTTTGCGTCGGATTCGAAAAATCTAGACTCACAGGACAACGACCATAAGGTGCCCGAGGCAACAATAGACCCTTGGAGACAAGTCGGCTGGAGGCCGATGTATTGAATATCGACATAATTTGAGTGTTCCATCGGCATTAGGAGGCCCTGAACGTTACAATTATCTATCATTTTTGCGTCGGATTCGATAATCTAAACTCACAGGAGAAACGACCATAAGGTGCCCGAGGCAGCAATAGACCCTTGGAGACAAGTCGGCTGGAGGCCGATTGTATTGAATCTCGACGCAATTTGAGTGTTCCATCGGCATTAGAAGGCCCTGAACGTTACAATTAACTATCATTTTTGCGTCGGATTCGAAAATCTAGACACACAGGAGAACGACCATAAGGTGCCCGAGGCAGCAATAGACCCTTGGAGACAAGTCGGCTGGAGGCCGATGTATTGAATCTCGACGCAATTTGAGTCTTCTATCGTCATTAGGAGGCGCTGAACGTTACAATTCACTATCATTTTTTGCGTCGGATTCGAAAATCTAGACTCACAGGAGAACGACCATAAGGTGCCCGAGGCAGCAATAGACCCTTGGAGACAAGTCGGCTGGAGGACGATGTATTGAATCTCGACGCAATTTGAGAGATCCATCGTCATTAGGCGGCCCTGAACGTTACAATTAACTATCATTTTTGCGTCGGATTCGAAAATCTAGAATTACAAGAGAACGACCATAAGGTGCCCGAGGCAGCAATAGCCCCTTGGAGACAAGTCGGCTGGAGGACGATGTATTGGATCGCGACGCAATTTGAGTGTTCCATCGTCATTACAAAGGCCCTGAACGTTACAATTAACTATCATTTTTGCGTCGGGATTCGAAAATCTAGACTCACAGGTGAGAACGACCATAAGGTGCCGCGAGGCAGCAATAGACCCTTGGAGACAAGTCGGCTGGAGGACGATGTATTGGATCGCGACGCAATTTGAGTCTTCTATCGTCATTAGGAGGCGCTGAACGTTACAATTCACTATCATTTTTGCGTCGGATTCGAAAATCTAGAACTCACAGGCGAAGGATCATATTGTGCCCGAGACAGCAATATCCCCCTTGGAGACAAGTCGGCTGGAGGACGATGTATTGAATCTCGACGCAATTTGAGTGTCCCATCGTCATTAGGAGGCCCTGAACGTTATAATTAACTATCATTTTTGCGGTCGGATTCGATAATCTAAACTCACAGGAGAACGACCATAAGGTGCCCGAGGGCAGCAATAGACCCTTGGAGACAAGTCGGCTGGAGGCCGATGATATTGAATCTTGACGCAATTTGAGTGTTCCATCGGCATTATGGAGGCCCTGAACGTACAATTAACTATCATTTTTGCGTCGGGTTCGAAAATCTAGACTCACAGGAGAACGACCATAAGGTGCCCGAGGCAGCAATA